>NW_026726191.1:0-45666 GCF_029784015.1 Lycium ferocissimum
TTACATAAGGTTTATAATGGATATTCTTGGGTTGCTCGTCGGCTTTCGTACTTGTCTTTACCCTTCGAGGACAAACAATTATTTAATTTGTATCTAATATAATGACCCGTTTGTTCGTTTTGAGCTTTTAGACTTCTTTTTCTAAAAATACCCTTCCAGTAGCTTTGTATCGGTGTTTATGACTTGTGATGATGGGTGACGTGGTTCCCGATGCAATCGGGCGAGTTTTGATTGGTTTTGGTGGTTTTTAGAGGTACTAAGTTAAAAATATGAAAAGGGTTGACCAAAGTCAATATCGAGGGTATTTTCATCATTTTTGAAGTTTTGTCGATTCCATTAGGTACGGAATATCATTTATAACTTATTTGAGGTCTTGGTTCGTGTCCCGATGCGTTTGACTGTGATTTGGATCATTGAATGGAATTATTGATTTCGGATGTTTTGGAGTTGACTTTGGTCAACACCGGTTTAATGAGACCTCTTTTGGGGAATTCAGAGTGCGCGGCAAGTTCGTAGCGTCATTTATACTCAGCTTGCATAGTTGGTTTGTGTTTGGGAGGTTCCGGGTGAGTTTCGGGTATCATTCCGAGTTCGGGGAACACCAGAATTTTCTAGTATCCAGTTCTAGTTATCTTCTCCGCGTTCGCAAGGGAAGCACCGCTATTACGAAGGTCACGTTCACGTGGGCCATTTCGCATTCCCGAAGAGGAAGAGGTTTGAGTCAACCCAACCGAAAAGCCTCGACTTCGCAAGTCTCTAGTCGCGTGCGCGAAGGCCAAATTCTTGGGTGAGGGGCTTCCGCACGATGAAGGGAATTTCATTGAACAGTGTTAAATTTTGAAAATCGATGGGGAATTGAAATTTCAAATTTTAGGAGTTCTAGAGCTCGGTTTTGAGTGATTTCAAGTTCTACTTTCAAAATTCTTCATTGGGTAAGGTTCTCACTTTCATCTAGGCCTTTATTCATGATTTCATCCATTAATTTTCAATTCAATCCATGATTCTAGATATGAACATAAGGGTTTTCCATGTATTGGGGTTTTAAGTATATAGTGGAATTGAAGGCTTAAATGTGGTTAGATTTTCATGAATTTTGGGATTATGACTATTTAGACTATGGGTAAACTATTTCCCACAAAAATTCCAATTTGGCCCATGGGGCTCGGGTTGATAATTTTGGGTTCATTTTTAGGTTCCGAACTAAAGTATAGAAATTTGGGTATTGTTGGATTCGTGTGACCTCGTAGAGCATAATTTTGACCATATTGAACTTGATTTCACAATAAAATTGTCACGACCCAACCGGAGGGCCGCGACGGGCATCCGGTGCTAACCCACTCGGGCACCTCTTAACATACTTTCGCATTTACATCTAGGTGAGCCATATAGCTAAATCATACTTTCCATCCGTTATTCATACTAATTCCATTGGGCGACAATTCATTTATATCATCATTAGCAACTATGCCCATATCAATGTACATAAGCCGACGAGGCTAACAAAATAATATCCAAAATTTAGGCCGACAAGGCCAAACATATCTAACCATATACATATGTCTACAAGCCTCTAAGAAGAGTATATCATATCACATAGGCGGGACAGGACCCTGCCGTGCCCATAAATATATATACAAAAGAATCAATACCAAAAGCTGTAGCTCTGAATGAAATGGAGCTCCCCTATGTAGTCCCTGAGAAATAAAGCTATGGATCAAGTCTGTCTCCCTGGCCACCTGCGGGCATGACGTAGCGTCCACAAACAAAAGGACGTCAGTACGAAGAATGTACTGAATATGTAAAGCATGATTAACATCATTATGAAAGCATAATAGACAACATATGAAATAGCATAGGATGGGAGATAGTAGTATCATCGTCATAACATTTACTTGCTTTTCATAGGGACTTTCCATTTCTAATGCGTGATTGTGTACATACACCCATATCCGTATCCGTATTCATATCCGTACTCATTTACATTCCATATCCATACTCGTATTCGTAGTCATATTTCTATTCATACTCGTATTCATTCACATAGTCACATTCATACCATATTTGTATTCATAATCATATCATATATATAGCATTTACATAGCATACCCAACCATGAAGGTTCGGTGTTTCACATACCTGGCCCTACCAAGGCTCAGGGTTATACATACCTGGCCCTACCAAGGCTCAGGGTTGTCCGTACCCAAGCTGCAAGGCGCGCGCGCATTATATATATATATATATATATATATATATATATATATATATATATATATATATATATATATATATATATATATATATATATATACTCTATTTGTACATTCTATCCGGCCATATAAGCTCGGGGTTTCATAGTAGCCACACATAGGCACATATACATAAAAGCTCATAAGCATCTTTAGCATCATTACTATCGTCATTCATTACATCTAGCCCTAGAGGATTACTCATCATATAAGGAACTTAGCACAATCGTAACATATCGAGGATCATGAGCTTAGTAGCTTTTTAGAGATAGAGTCATCGGAGGATATATCATAGGCTCATAGAAGAATAGATATTTGGCCAAAGAACCATGCCTTATGAAAGAAGGGTTAGCCTTACATACCTTTCCGTTCAACTATTTCATCACTTGCACGTTCTCCTTCAATGCTCACGTTTCTACCTTCATTAGAGTTATACTATCATTAGAAAATCGATAGCTTAGCATACATGACTAAAGCTAGGGAAAATTGGACAGCATCTCCTTTGTTTATACGACTTCCTCCATATCATATATCAACTCCCAAACATCAATAATAACATTCACAACATCATAACATTAGCCTTTATTTACCTACATTATCCTTACTTCTCAATTCACTTCCAATCATCCATATTCATGGTCACAACACACGATTACGTTCATTCATATACAATGTCTATCCTATGTTCTCAATATCATTTATAACATGATTATAATCACAATACACCAAGAATCATGACTCAATCCAACTATTACTCAAAAATGACACTATTCCCACATTCATGACCCATTTTCTATTTCCTTCTACAATCCAAGTGTTTCAACTTTCAAATACCTTAAACAACATGGAAATACCATAAAAATTATCTTAGATGGTGTAGTAATGAACCTTGGGTGCAAACACTTCACTTGAGCAAAACCTTAGTTTCACCTTCACTTGGATTCCTTGTCTTGGATGAACTTTAATGGGTTTCTTACACTTGATTCACTTAGTTTGATGAAGTTGAACACTAATGTCTGTTGAATTCTTGTGGGAGAAATGTGGAGAGATGTTCTAGAGAGAAGTGGAGTGAAAGGGAAATGAAATTAAATGAAACTTGGTCCCTTATTAATAATCACCAAATCTGTCCTGACCAACTTCTACGGACCAACATACGGTCCGTATAAATTATACCGACCATATGTCTGGCCGTAGATTTGGTCCACAGAGGGGTGCTAACCTGGTCTGATTATACGGCTGAACATACGGTCTGTATGTTTTATACGGCCAGTATGTTTGGCCGTATAATGCCCAGTTTTTCGAAGTTCATTCTTGTCGACTCATTTGATCTCCAATCCTTATGGAACCTTTTTAGCACTTGTTTATTACCTCATTAACAATCTAAGGGATGTTATAACTCTTCTCCAAAGCATCATTAAATCAACATTAACTTGTTACTTGTAAATCCTTCTGATACTTATCGTATGCCTTGCCTTTTTTTGGCAAACTTTCTCGTCTAACATCGAGTGTCTTGAAATCTTACTTAGGGTCATCAAATGTCATTCTTTACTCATTGAAATACCATCTACTTCATGCTTTTCATTAGTCTATTCACTGTGCATCAACGGAAAATTTTTTGAGGTATAACATTCTCCCTCCCTTAAGAACATTTGTCCTCGAATGTTAAGGTCTCGGGAATTCTATAAAAATTTCGCCAAAGCTTCCCCTGTAATATGGCACTACCATCCTGTCACAACAGCCCATAATAACAATGCCTTACAGGGCCACAACATAATAGCAATATAATTTGGCCACGCACGACCCAAATGCATAAAAGGAAAAACATACATACCTCATGATCTTGATGTCTCATCTTGGATCTCTTCCGGGGGCTGAAATAAGTGCGGGTACTTAGATTTCATAATTTCTTCTGCTTCCCATGTTATTTCTTCTCGGTTATTGTTTCTCCACAAAACCTTAACTGAGGCCACTTATTTGTTTCTAAGCCTCCGTACTTGCCTATCTAATATGGCATGGGTATCTCTTCATAAGTCAACTTTTCTGTCACTTGAACATCATTTTGGGAACGATCCTAGTAGGATCTCTAACACATTTACGAAGTATCGAGACATGGAAAACTGGGTGAACTGACTCCAAATCAGGAGGTAGATCTAATTCGTAAGCCACTTTGCCTACCTTGCGCACAATCTCATAAGGCCCAATGTATCGGGGACTAAGCTTCCCCTTTTTGCCAAACCTCATTACACCCTTCATTGGTGACACTTTTAAGAATACCCAATCGTTCACTTAGAACTCTAAGTCCCTTCGATGATTATCGGCATAGGACTTTTGGTGACTTTGGGCTGCTAATAACCGATCATGTATGAGCTTACCTTTTTCTATGACTTGCTGGACCAAGTCTGGCCCTATCAATTTAGTCTCTCCTGCTTCAAACCACCCAATTGGGAATCTACACTTTCGCCCATATAAAGCCTCATACGGTGCCATTTGGATGCTAGAATGATAACTATTGTTATAAGCAAATTCAATGAGTGGTAAGTGATCATCCCAATTTCCTCCAAAATCTAACATACATGCCCGTAACATATCGTCAAGAGTCTGAATGGTATGTTCAGCTTGTCCATCAGTCTGTGGATGAAATGTCGTGCTAAGGCTCACATGAGTCCCCAAACCCTCTTGGAAGGACTTCCGTAAATTAGTGTTTGTAACCGAGTTCCTCTATCGAGATAATAGACAACGGAATATCGTGAAGTCGCACTATCTCTTTAACATAAAGCTTTGCATAATCCTCAGCCATATATGTGGTTCTGACTGATAAGAAATGAGCTGATTTTGTGAGTCTATCCACAATCACCCATATAGAATCATACTTACGTCGAGAACGGAGTAAGCCTGTAATGAAGTCCATGTTAATTACTTCCCACTTCCAAGTTGGGATTTCTATAGCTTGCAACAATCCACCCGGCTTTTGGTGCTGGATTTTCACTTGTTGACAATTGGGACATCGAGCTACGAATTCTGCTATATTTTTCTTCATCCCATTCCACCAATATATAGACTTAAGATCATGATACATTTTCGTTGCTCCGGGGTGGACAGAATAGTGGGATCAATGGGCTTCTCTCAATATTTGGTGGCGTAGTCCTGCCACATCAGGAACACATAATCTGCCTTTGTATCGGAGAACTCTGTCTCCTGCAATCTCAAATGATGGCTTCTCCTTCTGAGGGAGTGTATCTCTATAATGAATTAGCATGGGACCTTCGTATTGTTGCTCTTTCACTTCCATTACTAGCGACAAGACTACTGAATTCTGAATGGTAGTTCCCCTGCTACCTGAGTCCACTACTCGAACTCCTAGGCTAGCTAACTGATGGAGCTCACAAGCCATTTCTCTTTTCTCTGGTCGTACATTACGCAAACTTCCCATGGATCTGCGGCTAAGAGCATCAGCCATGACATTTGCCTTTCCGGGGTGATATAGGGTATCAACATTATAATCTTTTAGCAATTCCAACTATCGTCGTTGCCGCAAATTCAACTCTTTTTGCTTGAAGATATACTGAAGGCACTTATGATCTGTGTAAATATCTACATGGACACCATATAAATAATGTCTCCACATCTTTAATGCATGAATCACTGCAGCCAATTCTACATCATGACTTAGGTAATTTTTCTCATGTTTCCGTAATTGCCTTGAAGCATACGCAATCACTTTACCATGTTGCATCAACACACAGCCTATCCCAATGCCTGAAGCATCGCAATAAACAACATAACCTTCCAATCCTTATGGAAGTGTCAGGACTGGTGCAGAAGTCAATCTATCTTTTAGCTCTTGGAAACTACGTTCACAAGCATCCGTCCATTGAAAATTAGCTGATTTCTGGGTCAGCTTTGTGAGTGGTGCAGAAAGAGAAGAAAAACCTTCAACAAATCTCCTGTAATAACCTGCTAAACCCAGGAAGCTACGAACCTCCATAGGAGTTGTGGGTCTTGCCCAAGTCTTCACGGCCTCAATCTTTTGGCTATCTACCCGAATACCATCGGCTGAAACAATGTGCCCCAGAAATGTCACTGAGTTTTTGCAAACAACTCTCGAGTTTGAAGAACTCTAAGGACAGTACGCAAACGATCCGCGTGTTCTGCCTCGGATCTAGAATACACCAAGATATCGTCGATGAATACTATCACGAATAAATCTAGGAAGGGCCTGAACATATCGTTCATCAAATCCATAAATGCTACCGGTACATTAGTTAGCCCAAATGACATCACCCGGAACTCAAAATGGCCATATCTTGTTCTGAAGGCTGTCTTAGGGATGGATATCTTTCTCCCTGACTCTCACTTGATGATACCCGGATCTCAAATCTATCTTTGAAAATCATTTGGCACCTTGTAATTGATCAAATAAGTCATCAATCCTCGAAAGAGGATATTTATTCTTCATCGTCACCTTATTCAATTGCCGATAATCAATGCACATCCTCAAGGATCCATCTTTCTTTCGGACAAACAATACGGGTGCTCCCCACGGGGATGAACTAGGCCTAATAAAGCCTTTCTCAAGCAAGTCTTTCAATTGCTCCTTCAACTCTTTCAATTGCGGAGCCATTCTATAAGGAGGAATAGATATAGGCTTAGTGTGCACGCAACACATCAATAGCAAAATCAATCTCCCGCTCGGGTGGGAGGCACAGAGCTCTTCGGAATACATCCGGAAACTCATTCACTACGGAACCGGCGAAGAGTCGGCGGTTCAGCTTCTACATCTTGAACCCGAACTGGATGATAAATGCAACCCTTTGTGATCATTTTCCTTGCCTTGAGGTAGGAAATAAACCTACCTTTTGGTGACGCAGTATTTCCTTTCCATTTTAAAACTGGCTCTCCCAGAAATTGGAAACGAACCATTTTCATTCTACAATCAACATTGGCGTAGCAAGAAGCCAACCAATCCATGCCCATAATAACATCAAAATCCACCATTTTTAACTCATGTAAGTCAACCATAGTATGATGGTCACAAATCACAACTATGCAGTTTCTATATACTCGGCTAGCTATCACCGATTCGCCGATGGGCGTAGACACCTCAAAAGGTTTGATCGACTCCGATTTGACTCTAAACCGACCCGCAATATACGGAGTAACATATGACAATGTCAAGCCCAGATCTATCAAAGCATATACATCATGAGAAAATACCGATAATATACTTGTGACAACATCAGGAGAAGACTCGAATCTTGGCGTCCCGACCAAAGCATAAATACGGTCTTGCCGGGACCGCTAGAATCGGGGACTTTCCCTCTACCTCTACCATGGCCAACTGGCGTATGTGAACCTGGCCCCATAGGGCGTGTCGATGATAAAGATCCGGCTACCGACCCTGAAGGCTGGGTCCTACCTCTGCCACCAACTGAAGGGCAATCACGCATAATATGGCCTGGCCGACCACATGAATAGCAAACCTCTGAACCCAATCGGCACTAATCCTAATGTAACTCCCACACTGGGAACATCGTGGCACGGGTGGCCTCACCTAACCCGAATCACCCCTGAACTGAGATCCCGAAAAGCTCTAACTCGGCCCCGGATGAGTAGATCTATCAAATCTACGGCACGAAAATCGTGGAGGCCACTAGTCATAGAATGGCACGAATGCCTCGAAAACTACGCGTGCCCCCTCTATGCTCGCTCATCGGACTCGAAGATCCTAGCCCTCTTGTTATACCCCCTATCATGCTCAGGTTCACTTCTTTGTTGTTGTAGACTTTCTTCTAAATTCTGAGCATGGGCATGAATGCGTGAAATATCCATATTGTCCTGAAGGGACGCGGTCAATCACCTATCCATCAAATGTGGCCCTAGGCCTTTCACAAACCGGTGCACTCGGTCACCTATATTCGCTACCATGGCTGAAGCATACCTAGCCAAAGAATTGAAGCGGAGACTATACTCTAAAGCACGCATGCTTCCTTGCCTCAAATTCAAGAAATTATCGGCTCTAGCTCGCCGAACTTCTGGAGGCAAATAATGTCGGAGGAAGGCATCTACAAATTCTTGCCATACCGGAGAAGGCCCATTGGCTCCCCGTGAAGTCATCCAAACCGTGTACCAATGGACCGCAATATCCCTCAATCTATAAAATGCTAACTCCACCGATTCTGTGTCCGAAGCATGTATCAAGGGAAGTGTCCTCAACATACCATCAATAAAGTTCTGAGGGCCCTTATTAGGCTTTGATCCAAAGAATTCTGGAGGGTTCAAGCTAAAAAAATCACGGGCCCTTGCACTAACAGCCCTATCACCTTACCCCGTACTTTGCCGCCGAGTCGGGCGACAGCCAATTGAGTAAGCAAATGAATGGCCTCTTTTACATCTTGGCTTGTGAAGCATCCACGGTGGAGGAGCCGCAGGTGGCCGGAGGCAACAGGCTCCCTCACGCTCCTTAGAAATAGACCGAATGAGAAGGCGAGATTGAGCCACGATGCAGGGCTCACTTTCCTCTACTTGTTGGCGGTGCTCTTTCGCAACACCGCTTTTCTCACATCGTCTTTGCCCTTTTGGGCTATTGTAGCCTTTTTCTTTACAGGCATCTCTGAAATACATAACACACGATTAAGGAGAAGGAAGTTCTTATATCATAGCTCTATCGTACGATCTTATGAAGAAAGAAGGTCATTCATTCCTAAAATGCCGCGACCTCTTGTTTATAAGTGTGGCGCGCAACACACCCATAACTAAGACTCCATCGGACACGGCTCGTAGACACGCCCTAGGGATGGAAGCTGGCACCGATACCACTTTTGTCACGACTCTACAAGGCATTCCAATCTTCGTATCTGCCTCTTCTCCTTTCCCTTTGCAATTGTGTATGGTTCATCAATAGCAAGGTCTTCAAGATCTGGATGTTTTAACTCATTTTCTGTCACGACCCGACTAGGGCCATGACGGGTACCCGGGGCTAACTATCGAGCACCACTCATTCTATTACTCATCCTGCGTTCATTCATATTCCTTGTGCTCATAATCAAAGAAAAACTATTTTCATTTGAAACATGTTTACCTTACATACATAAGCCCTTTAGCTATCAAAATCAAAATAATGTATATATATACGAGGAGAAACTGTGAGACCATACTATCCACACGTACGCATCTATGAGCCTCTACTAGAGTGCTAGACATAGGGACGGGACAAGACCCCGTCATGCCCAAAACATATATGTACACAAAAGAATAATCAATGGCACCTCCGAGACAATGGAGTGCTCTCGGTCGGCTAATAGCTCCTACGAATGCGGATCACCTCCCTGTCTACGTGGGCAAGAACACGACATCCAAAGAAAACGGACGTCGGTACGAACATTATCGAGTATGTAAGGTATAAACGGTAATAATACGTCAATGAAATAAGGAAGCATCAAATAAGGAGCAACTTCGTAAGCGATCGTCAATTGTAAAAGAAATAATGCATGCTGGCTTACTTCATAATCATCATCACATCATGTATGCATATATGTATAAGTTGCCTGACCATATAGGTACGGTGTGATAATCACTAGCTTTGCGTCCGGTGTCTCGCATACGGGTACCATCTCATGCCGCCCACTAGTGGTGTACGCCCATGCCATCTAGACATGGTGTATACTGCCCCTTAGCGGTGTCTGCCCGGCCATATAGGTGTGGTGTAATATCATCATCATGTTCTCATTGTAATGCATGCATAGAAACTCAAAGACAACTATACTTTATTGGGGTGACATAAGGTCGTGAACCCCCGATTCCATTATGGAGCATTTATAAGCATTCTGCCTCACCTTGAAGGGATTAGCATATAAGGTGAGTGTATACAATAAAAAACATCAAGGGAACATAGTTAACATCATTAGCTTTGTAGGAACATCATATCATGAACTCTAGAATCTTTAGACTTAAGCTCATCATCATCATTATCGTGCTCATAATGTATCTCTTATCTCATATAGTTATTCATGAACATAGACTCTTAGTTTTTCGAGGTGTAGGAAATTCAAGGAGAAGGAGGGAAGATCATGCCATAAGACTCATGCCTGGAAATAAAGGACTAGCCTGACATACCTTTTTCGTTTAACTATTCTATCTTTTGCTCGTTCTCTTTTAATGCCCACGTTTCTACCTTCAAGAGAATTCGCATTAACATTAGCTAAACGATTATAAGAACGGCTTACCAAAGCTAGAGAAAATTGGGCAGCATTTCCTTTGTTTATTGTTATAGCCCGTACTTCGTACGTTTGGATATTTCGAAGTCGACGTGGAAAGTTAAGGGCGAGACGATTTTCAAAAATCATTTTAATGTGCAAGTCGTTAGAAAAATTATTTGTGATTATTATTAGTATGGAAATATGGCGAGAGGTTAAAGGCGGAAAGAGAAATTTGCAAAATGGCCAATGAAAATAATGTGGGAGATTAGGGACAAAATGGTAATATTGAGAAAAGTCAAGGGGCAAAATGGTAAATTCAACCAAGCTTCATGAAAATTCCATAAAAAGGCCATATTGGCCATGTGACCAAAAAAAAAAAAAAAAAAAGAAAAGATGACAAAAATAAGTCATCTTTGCCAAAGAGTTTCAAGAAAATTCTAGAAAATAAATGAAAGGAAAAAAAGAAAGAAAAATCTAGAGAGGGGCATGTGCCCCTCACATGCATGTAAAGATGATATATATATATTTGATCATCTTTTAATTCAAGACAAGCCAAGAATAGAAAGAAAGAAAGAAAAAGAAGGAGAAATAATCACCATGGCCATTCGGCCATGGTCCTCAAATTTTGTCCCTCCAAATTTTGATTCCAAAAATTATTTTCTTGTTGAATTCCTACTAATTCAAGGCCCCTTAACGACGTGGTGCAATTGTTTTGGAAGAAGAAGCTCTTATTTCTTCAAGTGAGCAACTTTGGTGAAGTAAAGAAGTAGAAGAAAAAGGTAAGGATTCATCTCTTTTTATTATGTTATGAAGATTGGTTTATGTTGTAGTGTATGCAAATGAGTTGAATGCATAGAAATATGGAAGTTTGCATGGTATTTGGATATGCATGCATGGCCGAATATGTGTAGTATAATTATGTTGGATTTTATGTTGTATTTTAGTTGTGGCTATTGTGGAGTTTGTATTAGAAATGAAAGTTGGAAAAAATTGGATGAAGTTGAAATTTGCCATGTTGGCCGTGAGTTAGGTGGTGGTGGAATAATGATGGAATTATGTTGTTTAATATGTTAGTTGCGTCGTTGTGATCTTTATAGTATAACGGAAGTTTAACGATTAAAGTTTGGCATTGGAATTGCATATATGTGTTATAGGAAAGTATGTGTGTTCTAACATAGTAGTGAAGTAATTATGGTGATGAATGGTTTAGGTGTTAGTTATGATTGTCGTTGATGGAGTTGGAAGATGATAATATGTTATGGATGTGTTTGTTGAAAAATGGAAGTTTTGGATAAGTTATGGTTTCGATGGAAAGTTGGTATATTTTGCAAATAATATGCAAAGCCATATGTAATGCTTTTATGTGATGTTGAAATGATCTTGATGAGTAAATGAGTATGGAAATATTGATATGGATTTGAAATTGTGAAGTCGGAATGGAAGCGTCGCATTATGTCGGAAAAGTGAACTAGTCGTGTCATGTTGTGGTTTGTAGTGATTATTGATGTTCTTGGTATTGTTGTTGGTATAGTTGTTGTTATTTTGGCCGAGTTAAATTCTCGGGGCGGCATATTTATAGGGGAGGTGCTGCCCAAATTTTTATAGGACAATAATGGCTAAGACGGGAAATTGTGAATCTCATGAATAGTAATTGGTCAACATGACCATTTGCGGATTTTGGCAAACTTTGGACGAGGATTTGGAGTACCGTAAGCGGCGGAAAAGGTACGTAAGGCTTACCCCTTCCTTCTTTGGCATGTCATAGATGTAATAGGCTTGATTAGGTGCCTCGGGGTTACTCTAATTCTAGCAATACGAACTTGAATTTAGTTACTATTCATTCGGTAAAATTGAACTAATGAGTACGCCCTATTGCTAATAAATGTTCAAATGTTTGTAACTCTTAAAAATGGCTTGGAATGCCTTGGAATCTTCGAGGATGAACCAATGAAACATAATGGCCATGTTTTTATGTTAGACACCCGACTTGATCCGATGTGGGCCCACAAACCCCGAGACCTAAATGTATAGTACCATCTGCTTTAACCGTACGATAATTAATGGAAATGGTTGGCTATGGTTTGTGTTTGCTATAGGTATCCGGCAATTTAGATATGAGTACTACGATTTGATTATCCGATATGAACACTCCGATATGAATGATGCGATAAGAACACTCGACATAAGCATTCGATATAAATTATTACGATACAAGTACTCGGAATAAGTATTACGGTATATACATATATGTTTGACGAGAGAAATTCGATCTAAGTATTTTGTACAAACATTCCGATATGATAAATCCGATATGGGTATTCCGGTATGAACGTCCGATATAAATATTACGCTATACGCATTTGGACATGAGCCGTCTGATTCGAGTGTCCTAATATGAATACTCTCTGTAAGCCTTAATGTTCTTCATGTATGATCCGGAACCGCTTAAACAGTCCGAAGAGGTTTCGGTACGTTAAATGCTTATAATGCTCCGATGCTAACTCGGAAGAACCCGAGACTTGTTCTGAATCTTGGATGTTAATAAGCGTATGTATCCATTGAGTCGATTTCATATGCATATGTTTCCGCACTACTCGCTCGTGCGCGACTCAATGTATCCTTCGCGAGTCCGGGCCGGGGCATGTTATGATCTCGTGTGTACGTTACGATACGATTCGATTCACCGAGTCCGGGCCGGGACATGTTCTCGTGCGCACTTCTCTGCATATATTCACCGAGTCCCTCGTACTTGCGGGCGGGACACGTTATCGTATGTAATTATGATGTGATGTTATGGGGATGGTGGCCGGGATGGCACATGATTATTATCCACCGAGACCCGCGATGGGGGCGGGACACGTTATGTATGTATGATCCCGATATGCATGATTTCATCTACCGAGTCCCTTAATAAAGGGCGGGACACGTTATGTACTTATGATTCGATATACATGATTTTATCCACCGAGTCCCTTAATAAAGGGCGGGACACGTTATTTGCATATATGATATACGATTACGCTATACATGGTCTATTCACCGAGTCCCTCATCGGAGGGCGGGACACGTCATACGCGTATGAGAATTATGATTTTGATATGCATTCGTATACTGTCCAGACATACGTAAACTTCGAGCCTTCGTATGTTCGGTACTCGGTCGATGTATGTCGATATACGTACGGTTTGTATGTTACGTATTTCGTCCGTTATATGATATCATCGGGACATTACGTACGTTTGATATTCCGTCGATATATGATCGCATCCGAGTGTTCGTACGTTCGTTTCCGTCGACGTATGACATCACCGTATGCTCGTATCTTCGCACCTCTTCGGACATGCGGTACGGGAACGCAAGTTAAGCGACTTTAGGTATTCCGATTGATTATTTATTATTCGTATACTTTCGGCTTATGAAACGTATATGTATGAATTGTGTACGAAAGGTATGTGTACGTACTATATATATATATATATAAGTATTTAATGGGTACGTCGTTCGATTCTGATCTTGCTTATTTGTGTTGCATGCCTTACGTACTCGGTACATATTCCGTGCGACCCCTGTCTTCTGGGGCTGCGTTTCATGCGCGCGGTACTCCCGGATGGTGATGTGATTATAGGAGATGTTCCCGAGAGATGGCAAGCCTCATTTTCACGGTCTTCGCCGAGTCGAGTTTGTACGTTATGACGTACGGATGCGTGTTAGAGACTTTGCGGACGGCGTGTGGGTATGATATGTCGGTCATCGGCGGCTCCGTCGGCCCGATATGTTGATTTGCGTTATGTATTAAATTTTGTATAATTCTGATTTTGTAAAATTTGAAAGCTTCACTATGTCTTTCATGATTATTCGGTTTAGAAATTTGAAAAAAATATTTATGTGTGCAATAGGAGTCTGTGGGTTCGCTCGGCTCCGGATGTGGGGTCGGGTGCCCATCACGTCCCGTGGAATTGGGGCGTGACATTTATACAACTTCTCCCCCTATTCCATATCAACTCCCAAACATCATAATAACATTTACAATATTATAGGCAACAATCATCATTCATTTACATTATCCACCTTTCTCAAATTTCACTTCAATTTCCCCATAATCATGGCCATAATTCACTATTACGTTCTCTTAGGTATAATGCTCATTCCATGTTCTAAATGTCATTCATAACCTATTTACAATCACAACATATTAATAATCATGACTCAATCAAGCTTTTATTCAAAAATGACACTATTCCCACATTATGACCATTTTCCATATTCTTCCACAATCCAAGTGTTTGACTCTCAATACCTTAAACAACATGAAAATACCATAAAATTTACCTTAGATAGTGTAGGAATAAGTCTTGAGTGGAAATACCCTTCTTGCACCCAAACCCTAGTTCACCTCCATTGAAATTTCTTAGCTTGGATGAACTTTAATGTGTTTCATACACTTGGTTTTGTTGGTTTGATGAAGTTGACTATTAATTTCTCTTGAGTTCTTGTGGATGAAGAGTGGAGAGGGTTCTAGAGTATTCTAGAGAGAAGGGGTGTGAAAATGAAATGAATTATTGAACTTGGTCCCCTTTTTAACAACTTAAAAATTTAATCCGTCGGGAAAATATACGGAAACTTATACGGTCCGTATAAACTTATACGGTCCATATAAGTGACCGTGAAATCACCTCATCATTATCTCAATTCTGTGACCATTATACGGCACATTATACTGTCCGTATAATTTTATACGGTCCGTATAAGTGACCGTATAATCCCACCAGTGAGGGACTTCACTGTGACAATTTTGCGGACCATTATACGGACCGTATAACATTATACGGACCGTATAATCGTCCGTATAACCCATCTTTTCTCTGATCTTATTCTCGTCACTTCGTTTGATCTCCAATCCTTATGGAACCTTCTTAATACTTGTTTAGCACTTCATTAACAATCTAAGAGACGTTATGACTCTTCTCCAAAACATCATTAAGTCATCGTTAACTTGTTACTCGTAATTTCCTTTTCGATATCTATCGTATGCCTTGCCTTCTCTTGGCAAACTTTCTTCTCTTACCTCGAATGTCTTTGAAATCCCATTTAGAATCATCAAATGTTATTTCTTACTTATCAAAACATCGTATACATCGTGCCCTTCGTTAGTCTAGTTACTGTACGTTAACGAAAATTTTCAGGGTGTAACATCTTCAACCAGAGTCTCTTGATCCTTTTTCTTGGTATGCTCCATCTGCTCGTTGTTCTCATTTCCTGAAAACTCTATAGAAACTTTACGAGGATCAAGTATAGAGGATTCATCAAAGGTGACATCGCTACTAACTACAAATTTGAGTAAAGACAAACACCAAAGCATGTACCATTTTACTCCATCCACATACCCTACGAATATGACCTTTTTAGCCGTTGGTTCAAGCTGTCCTTCATTAATATGATAAAATGTTGGACACTTAAATACTTGTAAGTATGAATAGTAGGAGGGTTCACCTGATCATACCTCATTCAGAGTCTTAAAGTCAATCGTCGATGCTGGAGATCGATTAATAATATGAGCAGCAGTGTGAACTTCTTCAACCCAAAATACTTTGGACATTTTGGCTTGTAGGGGCATATAATGAGCCTTTTAAAGAAGAGTTTTGTTCATCCTCTCGGCAACTTCATTCTGATGTGGGGTTTGCCTGATAGTCCTATGTCTTGAGATTCCATAAACCTTACAAAAATCATTAAACAATTCATTGCAAAATTCTAAGCCATTGTCTGTGGGAAGATATTTGATATTTAGCTCCATTTGATTCTCAACCAAAATCTTCCACTCTTTAAATGCTTCAAAAGCATCACTTTTCACCTTCAAAAAACGCACCCAAACCTTTTGTGAGAAATTAACAATAAAAGTGAGAAGATACCGCTTTTCGCCCTCCGATGGAAGTTTAAAGGGACCCCTTAAATCTGAATGGATATAGTCTAGCACCCCTCTCGTCTTGTGCTTGTTAGTGCTGAAGCTGAACTTCTTCTACTTCCCTAAAACACAGTGCTCACAAAATTCAAGTGTGTTAATCTTTTGAACTTTCAAAAGGTTATAGTTTCTCAACATCTCCAGTCCACGTGCGCTCATATGACCCAGTCTCATGTGCCATAGTCTGGCCTTGTCATCATTAGATAACTGCACTGTAGATGCATTTGCAGAGCCAAGAACGGTGCTTCCTGCCAATATGCAGAGGCCATCCTCCAGCTTTCCTTTAAGCATGACTAAAGATCCTTTAGTCACCTTCGTAGTTCCTATTCGCTCATGTACTTGTATGTAATGCCTCGTACTTTCTAACTAAACCTTATGCATGATTCAGGGACTTAGAAACCAAGGTGGCCAGTGTTGGATTTGGAATTTTGCCTCACGATGGTAATTTCACGTTCTACATCAATTGTACGGGTCGTACTTGTCACCCTATATTATGGTACGGGACGTACTTCCAGCCCATACCTCATCAGAGAGGATTCGAGGTTTCAGATATTTGGGATTCCTATTACGGCTACTTTGTACGGGTCGTACATTAAAGTACGGGTCGTACATGGTGCCCGTACCTCATTAGAAAGAATTATGAATTACTGGAATTTGCCATTCCAGGTACGACCACAAAGTACGGGCCATACATGTTGCCCGTACTTTTCCCGTCTCAACAAAAAGTATAAATATACAAGTTCAGCTTTAATCCTATTTTTCATACTCTTAAGCCCTAGCACGAAGGTTCTCTCCTCCCACCATTGAAATACACCACCTATTCCAAGTATTCCAAGTGAATCCTAACATATATCCATGAATTCTGAATAGAAATTCATTGTTCCTAACCTAGGGTTTTCAAGAAAACCCATCACAAGGATTCAAGATTAAAGCTTTTGGATTTCTTCTCAAGTTCAAACCTTTTCTATGAGTTTTGGTATGATTAAGTTATATATACTTTCTATCCACATGTGGGGACATCATTGTTCTTTCCCACGCCACGTTTATCCATGAAAACATGAAGTTCCATAAACTTAGGGTTTCTATTTTAATTCATAATGACCCTAAGTTACATGTATCATGCTACATCATCTTTGTATTAGTAATTCGTTATTGTATTCTTGATATTCCATTTTGGTTATTGGGGATCTGTTCGTAATCCATGAACACCCATGCTTTGCATTCCATGGGTTCTTAAATGAAAGATATGAACTATTATGCTTATTTTCATGAAATTCTACATGCTTCCATGTTTTCATACCAAGTTATACTATATATCCATGTTCATGCTATATATATATTACTTACGAATCATGTTTACAAGCCACGTTATGAAAATCATGGGTTTCTAAGCCAATTATATCCATGGTCATGTTTTGGGAGTTGCACAGATTATCGAGAAGGTTTAATACTTGAAACTACATATGCCAGTGTAGGATAAGGATCGATCCGCCCAATTAGGACGATTCCTTCATGTTACCTATTACAGGTTATTGGAACCATTCATGTCATGTGCATGTCTCGTATCCCGGCAAGGTATGAGGTGGCTTAGTTGATCGGAAAAAGATCAGATGCCACGTGCTCACATGGTGGTTACATGTCGGTTATACTAAGGCTCTCCCACTTAAACTGTTTTACTCATGTTATATATATATATATATATATATATGTATATATTCATGTCAGATGATGCTCATGTTCATGTTCAGCTTACAGTTTCAGTTTGGCCAAAGTCATAGATGGACCTCTGAACTTGTCCTGATTTTTCATTTAGACCCTTAACTGAAACGTTGACCATCTGGACCCTCGAACATAAGATAAAATGTGTCATTTGAACCCCTCGTGCCAGCTGGGCACATGCGTGCAGTCCACTTGCAGTGACATGGAAAAATAGACCAGTGACATGGAATATCTGACCAATAAAAATAAGTCATGTCAACAAAAAAAATTAATTTAAGAAAAATTAATTTTAAAATCTATTTAAATAATTTTAAAAAATCTGAAAAACCCAACCCATCCTCTCCGATAGCCCACTTTCACGCCGCCGCGCATTACCTCTCTCCGCCCCCGCGCCGCGCGCTTCAAAATCTATTTAAATAATTAAAAAAATGGTGCCGTTTTTTGTCGGAGATTTATTTAAATAGATTTTGAAGCGGCGGCGGCGGTGGTGGTGGGGGCGGCGGAGGCAGCAGCGGCAGTGGCGGCGGTGAAGTGGGCTATCGGAGAGGATGGGTTGGGTTTTTCAATTTTTTTAAATTATTTAAATAGATTTTAAAATAGAGTTTTTGTTAAAATTAATTTTTAATGATTAAAAAATTTTAAAAAAGAAAAAATTTGGTAACTCACGCTCTGTTTAAAGCAATGCAGTTCACGCGTGTGCCCAGCTGGCACGAGGGGTTCAAATGGCACATTTTATCTTATGTTCGAGGGTCCAGATGGTCAACGTTTCAGTTAAGGGGTCTAAATGAAAAATCAGGACAAGTTCAGGGGTCCATCTATGACTTTGGCCAATAGTTTCAGTTCTTATTATTTCATGTGCCATGTTTATTTCATTCAGTTGCTTTACATACCAGTACAATTCAAATGTACTGATGTCCCCTTTTATTTCCTGGGGGCTTGCATTTCACGATGCAGGTTTTGATTTATAAGACGGCGAATCTGCTCATTAGGACTATTCGCGTATCAGTTGTTCGTGAGCCTCATTCCATTTGGAGTGTTATCTTTACATTATTTTCATGTGAGTTATGCAGTCAAGGTATGCCGGAGGCCTTGTCCCGGTAAACAGTTTAGCAGTCAGACTCATGTCAGAGTTTTCATAGACTAGTCAGTTATGTCATGTCAGATGTTTAGTTGAGTTATCCTCGTTGGTTACATTACTATATTTCCGCATTGATGATATAATAGTATTTTCGGACTTTGATTATTTAATCCCATGTTTTACTCCCACTATGTATGTTTATATTATATTCTGCATCAGTTTATGTGCCATGTTGACTAAGCAAGCCATGTGGTTCACTTGGTCACATGCAACAAGGCACCGAGTATCGTGTTACGTCTATAAAATATTTCAAATTAGTTATTCTATTAATTAGGCTCAATTTTTAATTAACTATTAAATTGCCGATCAAATCGGCTGTGTTCCATACATTTACTTTTACGAAGACACTAGCATTGAGTTTATGTTTCATTTGTTTATATAATGGAGAGAATGAATAATACTTTTGACATCAAAATAAAAGAAAGATGATGCTATCAAAAGTCGAGGTGGGCATTCGGTTCTTCGGTTCGGTTTTATCAAACTTCGGTTCGGCTATTTTGGTTTTGATTTTTTGAAGGTGGACACCGAACACCGAAC
This sequence comes from Lycium ferocissimum, assembly GCF_029784015.1. Lineage (NCBI taxonomy): Eukaryota > Viridiplantae > Streptophyta > Magnoliopsida > Solanales > Solanaceae > Lycium > Lycium ferocissimum. Next base: position 19,792 of record NW_026726191.1, read on the forward strand.
ACCGGACCAACTAGTTCGGTTCGGTTCTTTCGGTTTCGATTTTTTGAAGTTCGGTTCGGTTTCGATTTTTTCAATTCGATTTTTTGATATGATATTAGAAGCGATTCCATTTACACTAATTCATTTTCTTAAAAGCAATAAAACATAAAACTGATAAATTGAAATAAAAATCAAACAAACAGGATACACAAGAACAGAAAACCATAACCATGATATATGATTACTAGGTGTTATATACATACAGTAAGAATAACTAAGAAAACACATAAAGAATATATATTAATCTGAAAGACATATCCTAGCCACCTTAATTTGCTAAGGATATTTGAATTTCTCAATTGAAGTGGAAAATTAGGGATACAAAAGAAAAAGAGGGCTTGTTACGATTGATTTTTTTTTTTTTTTGCTTAAACTTAATGGGCCGGGACTATTTTAATTTTTTTGGGTAATGTATTAAATTTCGGTGGGCGTTCGGTTCTTCGGTTCGGTTTTATCAAACTTCAGTTCAGCTATTTTGGTTTCAATTTTTTGAAGGTGGACACCGAACACAGAACCAAACTAGTTCGGCTCGGTTCTTTCGGTTTCAGTTTTTTGAAGTTCGGTTCGGTTCGGTCCGATTTTTTGATTTTCGGTATTTATGTCCAGCCCTAATCAAAAGTATCCCAAAATAATATATTTTAATTAATTATTAAATAAAATATTTCAAATTAGTTATTCTATTAATTAGGCTCAATTTTTAATTAAATATTAAATTTCCAATCAAATCGGCTGTGTTCCATACATTTACTTTTACGAAGACATTTGCATTGAGTTTATGTTTCACTTGTTTAATTACTGTGCCACATTCAGAAATTATATTGTTTGGTTTGGGTTAAACGTTTGTGCGCAAAGCGTTGTTGGAACAGTTTTTTAATTTTAAAATTGTTGTTCTTTTTCTTACAAATTAAATATTGCTTCTAATGTAAATTTATTTTGTGCTCTATTAATAGGACTTTGATTACTCAATCATAAAATTGTTCATATTTTTTTTTACTATTAGAATTATTTTAATATACCAACTAAAATAATAATAGCTACTGCCAGCAAAAAATCTTAAAGTTTTTATAATTATTTTAAATTATTGACTATATCAAACAAAAATGTTAATTGTAATAGAAGGTACGTAATGTAATCTATTATTATTATTATTATTATTATTATTATTATTATTATTATTATTATTATTATTATTATTATTATTATTTAATTTTATTTTGTCAACAAAAACAAACCATCTCAAGTGTAGTCAAAATGACAAATGAAGTAGTCAATCACCAATGTTTGTACGTCATAAAATCAAAATAGGCAAAAAATTACAGGTATCTAAATAAACTTTAATTGTTCATCTTTGTCGGTTCCGACAACATGCAATCATCCTGACGTCAACTAACATGTTACTCTAAGATGATTTGCGTCGATCATTTATACAAATTCACATTTTATTATTTCATGTATAAATACTTGTTCAAATAATTTGAATAATATTAACTGCACTTTATAAAATTCATATACTACATGATTCGGCGTATACGTGCAATGCACGTACTGAGAAACTATTATTACAAAAAACCAGTGGCACAATCATTCCTTCAAAATATATCCTACTAAACGGAATAAAATTCTCATTAATGTCCTCATATATTAACTAACGCAATGAAAGTTGAAAAGTCAAGAATTACTTAGAATTTATAAACCAAGAAATTTCCTCAGTTAAACACAAAAGATTTATTTTGTGTCTCTACAATTAATAGTAATTGTGTGAATTTTATTTTTGTTTCACAAACGGAAAAGGGACAAATATACCCCTCGTTATACTTTAGGTTTAAATATACGTCCTTATACTTTGGGTTCAAATATATCCCTCCTCCGATAAAGTTATCCAAGGTGGACAACTAATCTTACGTGGCACTAACATTTGATGACGTGGACGCCACGTGGTATGCCACCTCATCACCTCTAACCCATAAATTCTTCATCTCTATTTGTTTCTTTCACCACTAAAATTTCCTTCCCCTCCACCATCTTTGCCACCATTACCGCCATGTATTCCGGTTAGAAAAAAAAGAATAAACAAATCTCAATCTGAATTCTGAAAATTTTATCCAAACCCAGATTAGTCAAACAATAAAATCTAACTGTTCTTTGAATCTTCCCTTTATGCTTTGGAGGAAAAAAGAAAAAAGAAAAAGTGGTACCACATCAATAAGTTGTAAAAATTATATTTTTTGGCAATTTTTTTTCAAGTCCTCTTCTCTCTTCGAATTCCTCTGAATTTTCCAATTTCCATTTCCCTTTTTAGCTTTTTCACATTTGCTTGACAAATTGATTCCTAAGTTTCTCTGTGGATTTTTCCACTCACTCTTCCTTCCTTTCTTCATTCCTCTCTGTCATCCACTATCGAACTATTTCTCTTCGCCATTGACGACGGACGGCGTTTGTCGGTGCTCTAATTCATGCCTTGTTATTATCCGGCGAGTTTTCTGATTTGCAGTACAGAGTGGCTAAGCATGGCTACAAATTGCTTATCCTTAGGTAACAGTGGTAAAAATGGGAAGGAAATTTTAGTGGTGGAAGAAGAAAATAGTAAAATGGGTTAGGGGTGATGAGGTGGCATATTACGTGACGTCTACGTCATCAAATGTCAGTGTCACGTAAGATTAGTTGTCCATCTTGGACAACTTTAACGGAGAAGGGGTATATTTGAACTCAAAGTATAACAGCAGGGTATATTTGGACCTAAAGTGTAACGAGAGGTATATTTAACCCTTTTCCGATAGTACAGGGTATAGTTGGCCCTTTTCCGTTTCACAAATTGGTGGACCCATATATTACATTTTTGGGTTCACAAACTTTGAGTCCCACCAATTTGTGAGAAAAAAATAACATCACACAATTAGTATTAGTTATGTGAGATACAAAGTAAAAAATAAGAGATCAGAATTAACTTATCATGGTTCAAAAAATTCTCAAAAAAATCTATTGGTCTTCTAATTCACTTTTATATTCTTATATATAAAATCAATCAACCAACAATATTTCAATTCCATATTGGCTGAAACCGATTCTTTGTATAGGTCCCTTTTTATTCAGATCCATAATTAAATGGATTATTAAACTATTAGATTATTTGTGACCAAAAGAAACACATCACGGTTCTAATTCTGGTGTTCTTCTAACTCAATATTTTATATTAAAATTCGCAAATGAACTTGTCGCAATTCGTGTTGTTATGGCCTTTAACTCACTTGTACTCTTTATAACATACAACATAATAGTTAATCAATGAACTATCTTCAATTCCAAATTAGTTCAAATCAATTCGCTTTATGCATTTGTCATATGTATGTTTATTTTTTAGGATTCATTATAATTAAGCTATTCGTACTAGCTATAATTTATAAATCTATCAAAGTCTCTACAATTTTTTTAATTGTGCCTTTTATCTCATTTTATGTGGTACTCTTTTCTTTTTTGGCTGAATATCACTTTTCTATATTTAAAAATAATTAGTTATAAACTTCTTATTTTACTCTTAATAAGATGATCTACAATCACATAAATACTTATGACTTGTTTCAGAACATAAATTTTTAAAAAGTCTTTTTTTAGAACTTCTCAGATAAAATTGAAAATTCTAAGTTTATAAGTTCTAAATTTTAAAACAAAACAACTTATTAAATTTAGGGAAAAGGGTCAAATATATCCCTCTACTTTAGTTTAATAATTAAATATACCCTCCGTTAGTCAAAGTAGATAAATATACCCTTTCCGTTAGTCAAAGTAGATAAATATACCCCTTCCGTTAAGAAAGTACACAAATATACCCCTCAGTTGACAAAATCCCCAATTCCACCATTAATTATCCGATTTAACTTTAAAAAAACCATGCCCGACCCGCAAATTAAATTCTTTCCACCCAAATATACCGACCACCACTACAACCGACCCAACACAACCAGTAAATTCTTTATAACCATCCTTAACCATGTCCTCGGACATCACTGAACAAAACAAAAAAGATCATTCGATCTCAGTAAATATATTAAATCCTTAATACAATATTGAATATCATATGCAAAATACCAGAGAAAGCATGATTGTCATAAGTCAAACATGATTGTTATGATATTTCACTTTATAAAATACTTAGGTATCCAACAGAGAGCTTTGGCTTCAAGCAAACTGAGATAAATTTCTTCAAGTATCACTGTATCACATATCCAGGTAGCTAGCAACATTAAAATCAATAAAAATGAAAGCTCTAGGCTCAAAAAGGCTAGAAAATCCTTGCCGCAAGCCTCTTTCTAAACAACAGTCCTCCAATCTAAAATTAAAAACTAAAAATCAACAATCTCTCCAAGACAATTGGGGTTGTGGTTAAGGATGGTTATGAAAAATTTACTGGTTGTGGCGGGGGAAGTGGTGGTGGTGGTTATGTTGGGTCGGTTGTAGTGGTGGTGAGTATATTTGGGTGGAAAGAATTTAATTTGGGGGTCGGGGCGGGTCGGGCATGTGTTTTTTAAAGTTAAATCGGGTAATTAATGGTGGAATTGGGGATTCTGTCGACTGAGGGGTATATTTGTGTACCTTCTTAACGGAAGGGGTATATTTATCTACTTTAACTAACGGAGGGTATATTTAACTATTAAACTAAAGTAGAGGTATATTTGACCCTTTTCCCTTAAATTTAGGATGAATTAATTATATATATTATTTTTAGTAAGACTCGAATTCGAATATAGTCGGGCTCCAATACAGATATCTGCTACCGTTAGAAACCCAAAAAAAAAAAGAGGATCGGGGCAGAGAGGGTAGCTGCTGAAGACACTGTTGAGAAAGGTGATACACAATAGGGGTGTGTGTTTACACGAATATCAAAGAACATTGAGGATGAGAGTGTAAAATAATAAAAAGCCATCTCATTTTGGGTTGTCAGTGTCCCCTTCTCAACATTAGAAGTGAAGGAGAAATAAAGTACTAGATAGATTTACACAAGAAGAGGAAATTAAAGTTGATTTAATTTTCCATTTTTCATCACATTGCTTTGAGATCTTCATTATTATCAATATAGCTCTGCACTTTTTTACCTCGGTAAAATTCTCTTCATATCTTCCTTATCGTTAATTGCCTTCTTTTAGCTGGGAAATTTTGTGCCAATTACATGTAAAAGAATTAGGGAGAAAAGAAAAAAAGAGGTGAATCTTCTTAACTTTGTTTGTTCAATTGGTGAGAAAAGTTAAATTCAAATAAGCTATTATGTTAAGCATGAGATTTGGGGTAAATGTGTTTCTATTTTAGTTTACTTGCTTTCCTAATCGCCCATCAGTAGTTGTTATATCAATTCTTTTTTTGCTCGTTTAGGTGTTTAACGTGGACGTAATCTCTGATTGTGTGTGTATGTGTATGTTGATAATGATTTCACATAGGGTTCTGCTAGACGTGCCAAAATTAGCCCATCAAAACATGACCTGCCGCCCAATCTGTCCAAGTTTGGGCGGATTATTGACTTGCGCATTTATTAGCTCAACCCATTTCAGCCTATCAAAAGTTGGGCTGATATGTTAGCCCAAATAGACTCATGGGAAATCTTGTCATATGAAAAATAGAGCCATAATTAAGAAAAATAATAATTTCGTAAGGTACTAAAATATTATGAAAGAACAAATAAAGCAATTAAAACTTAGTAAAAATTGGGTGGGTTCAGTTATGACCCGCATTTTAGCCCATTTCAGCCAAGTAACTTTTGGGCGGGTCAATTTATTATTTTACCTGCCCAAATTCAGCCCAACCCGCCCATTTGACACCTCTAGTTTCCGCCATGTATGTTGCGCCAAGTAGTTGGGATTAAGGTTCAATCCTATTGGCATACTTACCTTAGGTCCTGTATTTTCTAGTAGTATTTTTAGTTTATTTAGGGATCCGTATGTCAGGTGCAAGAATAAGTATGAGCTTTAGAGACCACTAGTTTCCGAGAGATCATAATTTGTCTAGACAAATTATTGAATAGTGGAATGTAACATGGCCAAATATAACAGAAAGGGTACATATGATTCAGGTCGTGGATCCCATCTATTGGGGGTTTGAGGCTGAGTAGTCGTGGTTGTTGGTTTGACATGGGGTACCCATGATAAAGTAACTTAGTGAGGAGAGATTGATCCTGAAGTGCCTGCATAGAGGTAGCAAAGCTACAATTTGATCTTTTGAGGTCTCAGGTTCATATCCTAGCAGAGACAAAAAACACTAGGTGATTTCTTCCTATCCGTTCTAGTCTTGGTGGACAGAGTTACCTGGTACCTATTGCTGGTGGGAGGTGCCAGGTATCCCGTGGAATTAGTCGAGGTGTGCGCAACCTGGCCCGGACACCACAGTTATAACAAAAATGTAGTTTGAGTTATCCTGGTTGGAATTTTTTGGCTGATTAATAGTTTCCAAATCAGTGTTGTCAAAGGCGCGCTTAAGTCCTAAAGCGAGGCACAAAACATCTTGAGCTCTTCGTCTCACTTCATGGGCGCTTTAGTGTCGTCATCAACAACGCTATAAGACATACTTTTCCTTGCAATAAACCTAATCCTGAAGAGGCAAACACTAAACAATTGATTTTTCACTTTATCGTAACTTGTTTTCAATTTTCTTTGTCCATATATTTGTTATTTTTCATTTTAATTATTAGTCTTGGACTACGCATATATATTTGTATTTTTTCCCCTCTATTTGTGTCTTTCTTCATTAAAGCCCACGTTTATTTGTGCTTTGCGCTTGAAGCCCCAATGTACCTTACAGCTTTTTTGCGCTTTTTGCGTTTGATAACACTGTTCCAAATGCATACCTAGAAGAGTTAATGTTGCTGAAAGCCTTATCGTCCTGCTACGTGTGGTGTTCACTTCTTGAATGACAACTCCTTTGACAAGCTCTTCAATCGAGGCAGGGCTTTGATTTATATCCTTGAACTTGGATGCCTAGAGCTACTTGTTTGTAGTGATCTAGAGATGCAAATATGTACTGCACTTGTCTGACACGTAATGTTCTCTTTCAAACATGCAGCAAGTTTTTGCTTTGCTTACTGGTAAAGCCAGAGGAGATTCACTTTCAATCTAATTCTCTAAATGAATCCACGCTATTTGCTGCTAAGTTGAACAAAAGCTTGTAATAGGATTCCTTAGAGATCGATCCGGAATTTGTACCTGTCCACCAACATGTCTTGACTACTGCTAACATGACTCTAATGAAGCAGAACTTCATAACAATATTCATTCCAAAGCTGTTGGAATTTCTTCTGAATCACAGGCCTCAAGTCAGGTCTATACTTCTTTATTCTACACAAAACATCATAACTAAAAGAAAAGCATAGCTTCCTGTTACAAAGATAGGAAATGTTTTTTTCCTTCCATTTGAAGAAGGTGGGATATTATGTATTTCACTGTTCTTCTTTCCCTTGTTATTGATCTTTTATTTTGAACCCTTTTCCTTAAAATGATAGCGTATTTATTAGTAAATGTTTGGTACATGTCACTGCAACCAGATAGTTCAGACTTTGATTTGTGGCGAACATAATATTCTGATGAATTTTTGGATTAACACGTGTTATACACATTTAATCCTCTTTCCCTGAACAATGAAGAAAAAAGAAAGAATTGCCCAAAGAAGATGGCCGTCTGTTTTGAGTGCTTTTGCAAATTTAAGGTGAGCATTCATTCTGTCTATCTATTTTGAGTGCTTCTGCATAGTTGAGGTGAGCATATAATCTTCTTCGATCCTCTGTTGGTGATAAACATGCTCTTTCACCTTCTCTTCTTCCGCCTTTCATTCACTCTTAGTATCTTGAAATAAAATGTTCATGGTCCATTTGTTCCATATCCTGATATCCTCTTTAATCACGTGATGCTGAGGCACACGAGCTTTTCCTACTAGTGTGTAACTTTTATTCCATATATTTCCTATTCTCGTCTTAGTATTAGGTTGGAAAATCGACTTCTATTGATTGGTTTTTAGCATAGAAGTTCTCAGATTTTCCGGTTAGACTTTGCCTCGTGATATAATGGGATTTGTTTCTGGATAGATTTACTATAGTAAAGTTAGCTTCTTTGTCCATCTGACTGATTATTTGTTTACTTTTTTTTTTCTGGTGCTTTAGAATAAGCTACTTGTAAATTCTCTAGCATTAATTTAAATTGGTAATTTTGTCTTCTTATTTATGGATACAATTGTTTCCTTTCTTTTTTTCATACACGTTACCTTTATCTCATTCTTTAGCTGGGATCTTCTGTGCTTTGCAATGGCAAATTCCAAGGGGGCATCTAGCATGAGAAATATGATGTACAATGGAAAGAGCTCTTTACTGCCTCCTAAAAGTCCGTTCCCTAGCATATCTCCTTCGTATGTAGATTATGTCCCTAGTTCTACTGTCACCCACAAGGACATTTCAAAATATAGAGATGGTTCACACCATCAGCGTACTTCTTCTGAAAGCTGTCTTATGGAGGAGCAACCATCTTGGTTAGATGATCTTCTTAACGAGCCGGAAACTCCTGTGCGCAGAGGTGGCCATCGACGTTCATCTAGTGACTCCTTTACATATTTTGATGCTGCTAACATTGCAAACTTAGATTACATAGCTCAAGATGATAACAAATTCAGAAATTTAACTCATGCCCCTTCCTGGGGATCCCAAGACTTTGACTATTACAAAAATGCTCGGCATGGCACATTTCATGTTGATCAGAACTCCATAAACCGACAAAAAAGTAGTGCACGGGATGCATCCCCAAATGCAATACCACATACCCGTGGCCTCTCCCCTTTTAGAGAAAATGTCAAGACTCACAGCTTGGGACCGTCATGTCCTCCACAAGAAGGAGAGAGGCCTAAATCTGCAGGAAGTGACATGCAGGATTTAGTTGAATCTGTCCCTCCTGATCAAAAGGGATCTGGTGAAAAAAAGGATTCTTCTCACAGCAAGAATTCTGCATCAGAAACTGACACAAAACGTGCAAAGCAGTAAGTGTAACTAGCTCAGCAACCCCATGAAATAGTTGTGAAGTGAACAAGTATATTTTCAGTATGTTGAAATTTGCAAGTAATTATAGTTTCTGTTGCAGTAATAATTAAGGTAATTCTTTGTTTCTGTTTATAGTATAGTTCTTTGTTTCTGTTTCCATGGTTTGTCTGTCATTCTGTTTTGTTTTTGTTGCATGCCCATACTATCAGTTTACTGGATGTTTCCGTGTGTTGGAGGCTTATAACCATAAATAGGATTCTAACTTCATTAATAAGTAATTTTAACATGATGTTTTCTTCTGAATCTCTTAGTGAGTGCAGTGATAATAAGTCTTGTGATTCTGAGTTTTTACCTAAAACTTTGAAGATATTATACACTGAACATGATACCGGCCTACAGCCAAAGTTGTAGGGTAGTCTATGCTCTTTAAATTTTTCAAGGGATTCCTATGTTGTTCAAATCTTATAACTCCATCGATGTTGACTAAAATAGGTGGATTTAACGTTTAACAACAAATCTGTTCATTTTTATGCTACAAAAATGACACACACACACACACACACACACACACATACATACATATATATATATATATGTATGTATGTCTGTGTGTGTGTGTGTGTGTCATGAACATTTCTTCTTCCCTCCACCTCAACTTACTTGACTGTGTTCTTTTTCTGCCCTCCTGAAGTTCCTGGACCCTTCTCCTAAAAGTAAAATTTCCCATCTTCAACAATTCAATTTAATGCAAAGACATTATTTTATTTTCTTGGCAAAAGGTACTTGTATTAAATCTGCGGTTCTGGAATATGTACAAGTGAGCAAAAAACCAAAAGAAAATCCCTTTCTAATCTTGTAGATATTATAACAGGTTGAGTATTGATTCCGCGTCATTGACAAGTTCATCTTAACACCAAAGTAAACAGAAGTATACAATTAAACTTGATCTTTTGGATTGAATTAGCTTTGCCTTCAAAGCATCTAGTGTTCCTTTCCTTACATGCGTTCCACAGAAATACTAGAAGTATACAATTAAACTTGATCTTTTGGATTGAATTAGCTTTACCTTCAAAGCATCTAGTATTCCTTTCCTTACATGCGTTCCACAGAAATACTAGCTGGAAAGGTATTCCACCAAAATGACTTCTTTTTCCTGTTGCCCCTGTTCCAGCACTGAAGTAATCAACAGAAGTTCTCGGCATCACCCATTTAAGGCGCTTGATATTCCGATAGATTTGTCATAGTTTAGTAGTTACATTACAATGTAGTAAAAAAAAAAAAAGAAGTTGATTTATGCTTTCAGCTTCCTTTCCACATAAATGTTACCTTCTGCACCAAATGATACCCCTTCTTTGGAGATTGTCTTGTGTGAAACATGCCTCCTTTTCCACCAACCAAGAGAAACGAGCCACTTTGGAGGGGGCTTTTGTTTTCCAAAGCTGTGCAATGCAAAGAGAGTAATTAATTTCGCTTTGCCCATTATGCCATTTATACTTGAACGTATCAACTTACACAAGACATTTTCTTAAACTTCACACCAATCAAACGGCCTTCTATCATCTAATTTGATTTGGGGTTGGGGCGTGGGGGGGTGGGGGGAGCATCTTGATATTTAGGTGTGGAAGAATATAATTGGCCTACAATTTATCCTCTTTTATTATGGAATTTGCCAACTGATTTACTTATCTGCCATTTGTGTTACTTAGTTGCACATTGTCCAGATATTATTTAACGTATAATGAAGTTTATTAAAGACAAGGTGCCATGTAATGCAGACAGTTTGCTCAACGGTCACGAGTTCGGAAGCTTCAATACATATCTGAGCTTGAAAGAAATGTACAAGTTCTGCAGGCATGTGAAGCTTTAAGTAATATACTCAGATAAATGGATGTATGATGGATGCTGTATTTTGTTCAAAATGTTGATCTGATCATTTCTTTTATTCCAGGCTGAAGGTTGTGAAGTGTCCGCTGAGCTTGAATTCCTTAACCAGCAGAATCTTATCCTCAGCATGGAGAATAAAGCCCTAAAGCAGCGCTTAGAAAATTTAGCTCAAGAACAGCTGATAAAGTATTGTAAGTTTCTTCATTATCTGTTATACTTTATTGTTGTACTTGCTATTTCCAGTGCTTGAATTGGTGTTGTAAAGTTGAATATGCACCACATTGATAATGAGTAGAAACCTAAATAATTCAAAATTAGGGTTGACTGGGATTCAGATGAGCTGGGAAAGTGGGTTTGGTTTTCCCAAAACTGGAAGCACATTCGAGGAATGGGGATACCTCGTGGTAATTTCAGAAAGCGTCATTTTCTTGTGATAAAATGATGTCCCGGAAATCTCCAACTTGTATAAATTTATGAATTTGTCTAGCTTCTTTAGAGCTGTATATGCAGTAGCATGCTTTATTCTTACTGCCGATCACTTTTGAAAGCATAAACATCTGTTTATTGTGAAGGCTGTTTTAACTTTTAACTCTGGAAAATAATGTTGGAATTAATAACTAATAAAAATAGAAGTCTTATTGTAGTTGATTCAACCCAAACCATTGTGCTTCCTGGGAGAAGATCAAAGTTGTTATCTACTTTTCCAAGTGATAACAGAACTAGGTCAAAGTTTCTTAAGGAGCAAAACCAAAAAAATCCACTGCAAATATATCATTGGGTTTTAGATGCCGTTCTGGCATAAGAGGGGGTCCCTCTTTTGTGCTTCAAGCCTCCAACATCAAAACGTTTACCTTTTGAAAGAAGAAAGCAACAAAAAGAAAAGTGGCTACCATGCTTTTATCACTATTGAATAATGGGGTTATAATCTTATAGATTACTGTTTGATCTCCGCTTGAAGGACATTGCACACTCTAACTTAACAAAGAAAGTCGAGTAATTATACTTAAACTTTTCTAGAGCCAAATTTTTTCCTTGATTAAGGCTGAGGAACTTTCATAGTTTAGATGTGTACTTCAAATAGGAAAAACTTTTCTGTTTTTGGGATAGTGGTGATTGAAAAGCTAATAATGTTGATAGAGTAAGTTTATTTTATTAGCTTCTCGGGAAATTAAACCCTGTGAATGTTCTGCGCAGTGGAGCATGAAGTACTGGAAAAAGAAAGAGGAAGACTACGAGCATTGTATCAGCAACAGCAACTGCCACAGCCGCAGCAGAAACAGCAATCATCTTCTAGCCATCGGCGCACCACTAGTAGGGATCTCGATCAACAATTTGCAGACCTCTCTTTGAAACACAAAGAGGGCTGAGGCCAACTTCACATGTGATGACTGTGACTGTAGCTAGGACTTTAATCACATCTTCTTAACTCGCCCTCAGCTGATTTTTCCTGGCAAATTACGAAGACGATTTTTATTGTGCATGATCAGAAAGAACTCTTGCTGTCCTTGTGCTCTCTGGACGGCTTTGCCTCTGGCGGTGATTGTAATATCCGTCATGGTATGTATCCTCAGCTTTATTTGTTAGGCATAGTGGTCTTTTTATATGCGCCTGGTGGTCAATGCTAGGGAATAGCATTTGTGGCAGTTGACTCACCTGAGGTGATTAATTTCGGCATGTATTTTCCTTTGTATGTTAAAGTTCATCAGTTTCCCATCAGCTTTCTCTGTTGTAAAATTTCCCAGCTATTTGTTCCATCATTTTTACCTTCTTGGGTACATTTTCATGAACATTGACTTGTAAGCATGATACTGGAGCTCCATCAGCTTATTATTTCCTTTCTTCTTTAGGCTATGAAAGCATTCTGTTTTCGCACGCGTTAATGGTACGCGGCAAAACAAAACCTATTCAATACTAAAGAAATTCAAGTTTGAATTAATTCTTCTCTAAGTGACATACTATTGGTTATCTCATTGCTCCAGAGCTATGCATTTATTACCATAAAAAAAACTGAGATAGTAATATCGTTGAACTCATATTAGATCTTTTAGATCCAGTAGGTTATATCAACAAAAGAAAGGAAGAAATTTTGGTTTTTTAATCGTTGGTGAAAAGGGTAAAAAATGCCCCTCTACTATGGGAAAAGGGTTAAAAATATCTTTCGTTATAAATTTGGGTCAAAAATACCCCTCCCGTAATTATACATTTCAAATATACTCCTGTCTTAACGGAAATTTCCAAATTCGCCAAAATAATTCGATTTCATTTTTAAACCAGTTTCATTTAAATTGGATTCAACTACATAAAAAATCCATATGCCATTTTCGAGTCCTACATTTGGAGCCGCTAGGCACAAGAGCGGGTAATCCATATGGGTTTTTTATTTAGTCGGGTCACGTTTAAATGAAGCGGGTTTAAAAATGAAATCACGCTATTTTGGGAATTTTCGTTAAGACAAGGGTATATTTGAAAACTTTAACGACGGGAGGCGTACTTTTGACCCTTTTTCCTTTTTAGTTGATTAAGCGACACCCAGATTTGAAAAAGGATTTGGTGTCCTCTTTACTAATTGATGAAAGAGCAATACAAGAAACATAGAATGAAGGATGAAGTGGTTCACCAGAACAGAGATGTGACGTTCAAGTCTACCTCTCAATATTCTCGACGAATTCCTAAAAGAAAAAGAAATTGGATTGATGAACAAAATTAGTGTATTAAGGGTGATTTACAAGAATGCTCTTAGAGGTGAGCGGTCTTGTATATTTGACCACCCATTTCCAAGATTATTGGGTGTAATTTCAGAAAAGGACAACTGACTACTTGAACCTTGAATTTGGCCTATATAACACCATGTCAGGAGCAGCAATATTTTGAAGGATTGCAGATTCTCTGTGGCACTCACTTTTACAAACTTCCTGATCAATAGCCATTTTGAAAAGGTTTGAATATATAGATGGACACTTTAACTTGCTATATTTTTTATTTTATTTAGATACCTGAACTAAGGATTGTATCTATTGAACACTTGAGGTAAGTTAAACATATACCTATTGGATATTGGATTTTGTAATGGCAAAACATGCGTAATACACTCTCCTTTCAAAAAGTGGGAACTCTAATCTTATTACTACTATCTTTTATTTTCTAACCTTTTGCATCTACCTCATTCAACTTCATTTTTTTTTTTTTTTTTTTTGCATCTAATCTTATAAAGATAACAGTGTTGGACAACAAATTTGAGAATCAACGACAGAGGTAAATCTAAGAGGCATGTGAATGTGTTACATTTAACTTTAGAATATTGTAATCTTTATTTATAAAATTACCTTTTAAGTTTTCTATTTCCTTCAACTTTTAAGAATTTTAAGATAGTTAAGATGTTTCGATAATTAATTCCGGGAAGGGGGCGGATTTAGGGAATGTTTTCTATTTCCTTCACAAATAAGGAATGTTTAAATATATTCCTTCAACAAGTTATAATATATCAAAAAAGTGTAACGAAGGGCAAATATAGCTTATTTGTGAGAGTACAAGAGCAAATCTGACCCTTTTCCGTATATAGAATAAAGGCTAAGTTCATGTATTGTTAAAATGCACTGGATATATAAACCCATCCTGAATAATACACGGAGGACCATGGATTGCCTTCGTGTTGGAAATAATAATTCAAAGTTGTAGAAAAATTAAAATTGGTTAGGATTTGATATTTTAATTCATGTCTAGTTAGAATTTATAGTCAAATTAATCTAGGAATATGTTTTCTTGTTTTGAGTTAAAGTAGATTGCATAGTATTATAAATAGGGGTGCTGCTAGCTATTTTCATAACAAGAGAGAACAAGAGAGATTGTAGAGAGCATTTAGAGATTCATAGAGTTTATCAATAAAACATTTTCCATTAAATTGATACCAGAGCTTCTACGATCCTGGTAGAGAATCAAAGAGCTTTCGCTGTCGGTGGGTGGCTATAACCTGTATATACTGCCTGTCTGGCCAAAGATTATGTTGGAAAACGTCTGGCAAATGATTATGTTGGAGAATACCGGGCCAATGATATATGCATGAAAAATAATCATGCTGAGAATGATTACGAAAAATATTGCATGTTTAAAGAGGTGCAAGCAAATATGGCACAAGGTTGAAGAGAAAGTGCTTCAACGGTTGGAGCGAAAGTGCTCCAATAATTGAAAGTTGATGAGAAAGTGCATCAACAAAATTGGAATGTTGGAGAGAAAGTGCTTCAACAATTGAAGGTTGAAGAGAAAGTGCTTCAACAATTGAAGTTTGATAAGAAAGTGCATCAACAATTGGAATGTTGGAGAGAAAGTACTCCAACGATTGTGAAGGTTGAAGAGAAAAGTGCTTCAACAACTGAAAGTTGATAAGCAAGTGGATCAAAGATAAAGTGCTTCAACAAAATTGGAATGTTGGAGAGAAAGTGCTCCAATAATTGAAGGTTGATGAGAAAATGCATCAACAATTGGAATGTTAGAGAGAAAGTGCACCAACGATTGTGAAGGTCAAAGAGAAAGTGCTTCAACAATTGAAGGTTGATGAGAAAGTACATCAATAAATTAGAATGTAGGAGAAAGTCGTCCAACGATTGTAAAGGTTGAAGAGAAAGTGCTTCAACGAAATTGGAAAGTTGGAAATAAAGTGCTCCAACAATTGAAGGTTGAAGAGAAAGTGCTTCAACAATTGAAGGTTGATGAGAAAGTGCATCAACAATTGAAATGTTGGAGAGAAAGTGCTCCAATGATTGTGAAGGTTGAAGAGAAAAGTGCTTCAACAATTGAAGGTTGATAAGCAAGTGCATCAACGAATTAGAATGTTGGAGAGAAAGTGCTCCAACGGTTGAAGATAAAGTGCTCTAACAAAATTGGAATGTTGGAGAGAAAGTGCTCCAACAATTGAAGGTTGAAGAGAAGGTGCTTCAACAATTGAAGGTTGATGAGAAAGTGCATCAACAATTGGAATGTTGGAGAGAAAGTGCTCCAACGATTGTGAAGGTTGAAGAGAAAGTGCTTCAAGAATTGAAGGTTGATGAGAAAGTACATCAACAAATTAGAATGTTGGAGAGAAAGTGGTCCAACGATTGTGAAGGCTGAAGAGAAAGTGTTTCAACAAAATTAGAAAGTTGGAGATAAAGTGCACCAACAATTGTAAGTTGAAGAGAAAGTGCTTCAACAGTTGAAGGTTGATGAGAAAGTGCATCAACAATTGAAATGTTGGAGAGAAAGTGCTCCAACGATTGTGAAGGTTGAAGAGAAAATGCTTCAACAATTGATTGATGGTTGGTGACAAGTGCATCAACGGGGTTCTTTGCTTATGTGCTTCAACAAAATTTGAAGATGGTGACAAGTGGATTAAAAATTGGATATACAACTTTGAATTACGGGAGAATGTTGGAAATAATAATTAAAAGTTATATAGGAAACCAGAATTGGTTAGAATTTGATATTTTAATTCATGTCTAGTTAAGATTTATTGTTAAATTAATATAGGAATAAGTTTTCCTGTTTTGAGTTAAAGTAGGTTTCATACTATTATAAATAGGGGTGCTACTAGCTATTTTCATAACAAGAGAGAACAAGAGTGATTGTGGAGATTATAGAGAGCATGCATTCAGAGATTCATAGAGTTTATCAATAAAATATTTTCCATCAGTCCGGTCGATTGGGTCACCTCGCGGAAGAGATGGTCAAGCGGGTCTTGAGAGTAACAAAGATTGTGGCATCATGATGACTTTTTACGAAGGTATTCAAGGAAACCGAAGATATGATACACAAATAACATCTAAGTTTCGAGATTCATAGAATCTCACTTAATCCCATTAAGAGCCCACGATCTCCGCCCAATAACATCTTGAACATGCAAAGTATTAGGAAAGTCAGTTAATGTCATCTATCTTATAGGGACCCTCATTATCTCATGATTGTATCCATCTAATTTTTTTCTAACATGGATATCGAAAGCTCTCTAGTGGTCTATGTAATCAAGATCTTTCAACACTATTCTTCAACAATTTTTATCGCCTGATCCAGGAGATTGAATAAGAATTCTCTTTTGCTATTCTGTTTATCCATTATTGTTAATTTCATTGTTTCAATTATTGTTTCTTTGCTTGAAGCACATATAAAAGATTATATATTATTTGGATTAATTATGTTGGTTTAGACCTTATCAAAACACATTCAACTATTTTTTCTAATGATCTCGAGGCCCACATTTTATCCCTTTTAAATCCTTTTCTAAGCATGACATTATTACCCTTACAATCAAACAATATTTTATCAATACTTATGTACAAAGTGGTAAATATAGATTCTAAGAAGATAACAAAAAAAAAAAAAAAAAAAAAAATTAAATTAGTAATAAATACAAAATGTGAGAGTCATTAATTAGTACAACAACTATAATTAAAAATTGTTTCTCACGTTAAGGAATTATATCCTCTCCCGAAGAAAACCAACAGGCAAACGTTTAAATTGTTATTCAATTATCTTTTCCGTTAAAGAAGATCATTAGGCACTTAATTAAGTTTTGATCAAATATTTATTATAAATCAATTGGAATACTATGTTGTTAACTCAAGTAAGTTCATTTTCCTTTTGTTATTTTCTAAGCATTCATGAAATTATATATTCGTGTTTATGCAACTTTTGGCTAGAAAATATTTTATACTATTGTTTATGGTAAACATTTACCTCTATCAGTTTTGTGTAAACACTGATTATAATTTTTGTGCATATGTACAACATGAAATTGACAATAATCTACCGAAGGAAGGCATATATTGATCGAGTTTATGTACAGCTACAAATACTACATTCGACAACAACTTCTTGATATGTATGCGGATGTAAAAAGGAGGAGGCTACAATTTTTTAAAAGTAAGGCAAAAACTTTTAGACATGAAACATTTGTAACCATAGTCGGTGCTCCTCAAACTCACATTTAACTTATGTGTTGTTGCCATGAGAATTATTCACTTTTTTTTGGGAATATTTTTTTACTTTATTTGAAAATCGGTGTTTGTGTTACATCCCGTACTTCTGAAGAAGCATTTGTTAAATTTAAGCGAAAGTATGTCGAGCTATGGCTAAGTAAAATAACTTTGGAATATATGAAGCGAAGCATTATTAAGTATATTTTATGAGTAAAGGATGTATACAAGGAATATCGAAAGTTCCTATAAGGAAATGAGTAGAAGAAATTGAGTAGTATGACGTTGGAGAAAAGATGGGCAAGGTTTCGTACGATAATTCTGGTCCAACTTGGGGAAGGAATATCTTTTAGAGTATGAGGAGTTTTGAGGTGAAACAAAATCCTAAAATGAAGTTCGTCTAGTCTAGTTTCTAACGCAATAAACCGCTCATTGATAGGACATCGGAGTAGAGAATTATGGACGTTACAAGTTCGGCTGACAGAACAGAAACGCGTGCTACGATATGAGCACGCTCACCTTTTGATGCGCTCGTGCCGACTCGAATTTGAACCTCTATAAAAGGGGCTTGCCCCCTATTTTTTCAGCCCAACCTCTTCCATATTATTCCAAAATCCTCTAGAAAGTTCCCCAACTCCCAAACCCAAATTTCAAGCCTAAATCAGCTATAATTCCCGAGTTGCGAGTATAGAATCGTATAGCGATGCGTGTGGTTCAAGTTTAAGGTGAAAAAAGTGAAGATATAGCGATATTATCAGGATTAAGGTATGAATCTCCTATTATTAATGTTAATTTTGGTTTATTTATGGAGATAATCGTTAAATAGTTGTATAATAATACTATTGGTGGAGATGTAGATAAATATTATATGGGAGGTTTTACGGAGTATTTGGTATTGAGAATAACATGGTTGATGTTGGTCTTGTTGTTGTTATTGTTGGTTACTGAATTGTAATTTTGGGCTAGGCATATAAACAGGGGAGATGCTGACAGAATTTTTGGCAGAATTTAAAAGGGATTAATTTAAGGGCTTAAGGTAAGCATATGATAAAGGTCCTAACAGTAGTATTAATTTTCTTAAATATAGATTGACGAGCTTGGAAAGACAAGCGTGCAGTAGTTAGAGTTAAGGCGACCGGAAAGGTATGTTAAGGCTTTCCCTTTCTTTCTTTTTGGCATGATCCTATGATACGAGCAAACAATGAGTAATCGAGTCTTCACATTACTCTACTGTTAGAAGTACTAGGAGTATCTCAGTTCTTAATGATCCTATACCCCTTGTTATGATTGTTCCTTCTGTTCATGGGTCCCGAGTTTTATATCATGATTATGTTAGTTCACATTTATGCATTGCATTCATTTACATATATGCATATTGACCCGTGATCAGAAGGCATTATATACGCGTATATTATGTGTGTGTGTATATATATATATATATATATATGGGGTATGCGGAAAGGGGCGAGGCGTTATATACGCATTACCACCGATCGGTGCCGTTACAAGTGATGATGATTATGATGCCGAAGGGCTATTATGATATTATGCCCGAAGGGGCCATTATGTTATTATGCGAAGCGGCCTATACGGGACGGGATCGAGGCCAACGTTCCGCAAATATGACCTATGCATATCATACGCCCTCGAGGCATTTTCGGAAGCGACGCATTCAAACAGTATGTTCGCATAGTCGACATATAGATCCATTCATACAGATATGTTCGACAGTAGACATACAGATATATTCAGTCAGTCAGTTTAGCTTATGATTTTCGCATTTCATTCATGACTCCTATGTGTACGTTACTCTTCTGTCCTACATACTCGGTATATTTTTAGACCGACGTCCACTAACAAATTGATTCATGCGCCGCAGTACGCATCGACGATTAATGAGAACTCCCCGCAGACGACGGACATGCGCCGGTGGTGAGCCCCTTTTGTTTGCCGGGTCTAGGTGGAGCCTTTCTTTGTGTTTATGGACGACGGGTGGGCCGGAGCCCCGTCCGACCATGACTCCGTTATGCTTCTTTAGGAGGCTTGTAGCACACGTGTACATTACGGTCGGTCGATGCCGTGGCCCCGTGGCCCATCCTTTGATGCATAGTTACTTATGAGAGCCGTTTCGGCTCGTATAGTGGTTGAGAAATGACAGCTTTCGCATATATTCCATGAGGCGGCGGACCGCATACGATTTATGTTTTGTTTCTTGAGAGGCGGCAGACCGCCGGAGTTATATGTATATATCGTGTTGGGATTTTTTCTCGGTCACGGTGGCCACTTTAGGCCTATCCACGTTCCTAGATAAATGTAAGTTTAAATGTTGGTTCGCCGGTCCGGAGTAGGCACGGAGTGCCGTCCGCGACCCTCGGTTTTGGGGCGTGACAGTTTGGCCATGAAAATTTCAAATACAACTTGGAATTTGGAAAATATCTAAACTGTTATAAAATTTATGAGTATATGTATGTCCATTTTATATTGTGAATATATATGAGTATATGTATGTCCATCTTATATTGCTTGGAGGACAAGAAGTTTTTCTACTATAAATAGGAAAATGTTTTCTTCTATTATACACACCAAAAACAAGAAGTGAAATATAAAGTTTCTCCCTTTTCTCTAAGGCTTTTCTTTTTTGCAATTATTTAGTTTTATAACACGTTATCGACGTAGTCTCAATAATTTACTCGAATTGTTTTCCTAATCTATATACATATTCTATGTATCTACAATTTTATTCTAGTTGTGTATCAATGAATACTGCAAATGTCAAAACATATTTCATATTAGTAGAACAAACTTTAAATGTAACAGCTACAACTAAGGAAAACCTTAATCCTGCTCTGGAAAAAAAGCTAGAAAAAAAAAAAAAGGTTCTTAAATTCTAGAATTTACTTATTTTCTTTTAAATTAAACAAACATTGTTATCGGTAGATTCATCTTTCTGAGTATTGTATACAGAGGATTATATGTATCACATTCTGGGTCTATATCTTTTTATCTCTGTCTAATTTTTATTTGTCCTTTGATCATCAAAATACAAGTACCAGTAGTTTATTGTGGAGGAAATTCAAGTGTCTTACGTATGGATAAAAGACAAATCAGAGGCTTTCTTTTGGCCTATAAAATTATCTATTTTAAGCATGATAAGGTTCTTTTTTTTTTTGGAATTTGATTAGTATATTCATATGTCGCTCTGTTCTATTTTCCATAGTATTTCTGACAAAAAAGATTCACTTTCCAATTTTCAATGTCTTTCAGAATGCATTACTATACGTGTCCTTACTGTTCTAAGCCCCCGTCATTTTTAATTCTGAATAACATATGGTTTGGTTTATGAAAAATAAACATGTTACAAGTAATTTTCTTTAGCACAACCACTAATTAATATTTAATATGAATTTGGACATACCAACATATTTAATATCGTATATATGCATCTGAAGAGATGTTTTTAAACATCAGATAACTTGATCTGCCATCTAACTTTATCAAAAGAGTGTTTATTCAAATCTGACCAACTGAGCTAATGGGACATCTTCTCTGCAAACAAAATATTCTTTAACTTATTCATATTCTGAAAATTGAATAAACCGCCTCACATGTTTGATTTTATGTATACCTGATGCATGATTATGTACTAATTTATAATCGAATATGATATAGTAACAGTATATATATGTAGCTCTTTGTTTTGACAAGTTTAATAGACTCGAGCATGCACTGCCGATACTTTTAATGATTATATTTCTTATTATTTCTAATACATCCATTTTTCTATGAATGCAAGTCATGTTTTGTTATTGCTTGATCTCATGGCAAATGCATATTCCTTAAAATTAGACTTCTTATTTTCCTTCTAGACACTAATATTTTGTTTTACTATTCTTGTACTGCTTTAGTTTGTAAAACAAAATGTAGTATGTTTTCGTCTGCCACTTTTATTTTAATGCAAGTGTTTCACTATTATGTGTTCATGAATTATAAAATGATTCCAGTATGCTTAAATAGATAAAATGATTAAATACTACTTGTTTGCACACAAGTTAGTCTGTTCTACTTTAGTATTACTTAATATATATACTTTAGGAGCTATATTCAGTCTATATAGAATACGTGATTAAAATTACAATGGGGAAGCAGCTGTAAAACTTAATTATTTTAACTCTAACATGGTTTGTCTGTTTCTAAACTTGAGTAAATATGACATGTGATTTTTTTTTTAACATGCTGATTTGATAACATTCCATGGGACTTTAACTACCCTGTTTTGTGAAAAAAGAAAAGGTTACTATTTTGTGGAAAAAGAGTTGAATGTTTTGTGAAGAATTAAAAAAAAAAAAAAAAAGGGCATAATTGTTTTTGTGCAAGGACAACAACAACAACAACAACAACTGTTCTGTGAAAATAAAGCTACTGTTTGAGATTATGTTATTATTTCTAATTCAACAATTTGTCTATGATAGTTTTAAAAGCATAAAATTTGTCATAATGCTAAGAAATTCAAAGCGATATGGAAATGCAAATAAAAAGCGACACGGATAAAATGGATAATCTTGATATAAGAAATTAACTAGATAATAGCAAATTTTCGTAGCACAAGAAATTATACTGTGATAATGCGACTACTAATCGGAAGGATAACGAGAGTCTATGCCTTCTACCTTCTGGGTCCTCCAAACCCTCCTATCTAGGGTCATGTGAAGGTTGAATATACGACGCTATGAAAGATCCTCTCTGAATTTCGGCCTACCACTACCTCTTAAAGGAAACCATCCATGGCCAACCTCTCAACGGTATTGCACTGGGGCTCGTGTCTCTGGATTCACTTGCCCAAACTATCTCAGATTCTTCTCCCATCTTGTGATTATAGGCCACTCCCACCTTGTCCCGAATGGCCTCATTCCTAATCCTCGTCACTGGGGAAGATGCCCAAAGATGAGGATATCTCAACATTCTCATCTCATGACTTTCATCTTTTGAACGTGAGATATTCGGCCAACACTGCCGCACAACAAGTCGGATTTAAAAAATACTTTGTAAAACTTGCCCTCTTGTTGTGCCGGCAACATAACATTTTTGTGAAAAATCACTCCGTAAGCGAGCCTCCATTTCATCGAATGTGGTAACAAATGACCGGTGTGAAATCAAAATAATAATCGGGGCCATAATAATGCGCGTGGATGTGGCAAGGGACGATATAATAATCGTCGTGGTGGTGATCACCATAAAAAGGAGAACAATATGGGCTCTCAAAGCAATCCTTCAAGAGTCAATTGTCATCGTTGTGGTATGAAAGGCCACTAAAAAAAAAAAATGAATGTCGGGCGCCTGAGCATTTTGCTAGGCTTTATCAAAATTCCTTCAAAAGAAAGGCAAATAGAGGTGGTGCCTCTTCTGCTAATGCCCAGGTGGAGTCACACTTTACTCTAAGAAATAATGTTGAAGCAGGACCTTCACAAAAATATGATGATAATGCTGAAGCTAATTTGGCTTTGAAAGATGATGATTTTGATCGTCTTTATGATATTACTCATTTGGAAGCTGAAGACTTCTTTGGAGAACAAAATTGAGATTTGATCATTTTACTGGGGAAATTAATTATGTTGTTATTTCTATGAGTATTTAATTATCAAGTTCTTCCTTATGTTGTTTTTATTTTCAAGAAGTACTTAAATTTTTTTGTTGTTAGTTTTTGTGTTTCTTATGACGTACTTTTATTTT
This sequence comes from Lycium ferocissimum, assembly GCF_029784015.1. Taxonomy (NCBI): domain Eukaryota; kingdom Viridiplantae; phylum Streptophyta; class Magnoliopsida; order Solanales; family Solanaceae; genus Lycium; species Lycium ferocissimum. The sequence goes on from NW_026726191.1 coordinate 43,378, forward strand.
TATGAAGATAAATAAAATTCTCCAGTCTTCAATGGGATCAAAGATGAGTAATGGAGATGTGTGTCTTCTGGATAGTGCTACAAGTCACACCATACTAAGAGAAAAGAAATATTTCTCTTATTTGGTTATGAAAAGGGCCTTTGTTAATACAATATCTGGTAGTACAAAACTAATTGAGGACTCTGGAAGAGCGGCCTTATTACTACCTGGAGGAACGATATTGGCCATTAATAATGCAATATATTGTAGTAAGTCTCAAAAAACCTGGTTAAGTTTCAAGGTTATTTTCCCAAATGCCTATCATGTTGAGACTACTAATAAAGGAAAGGTTGAATACCTTTATATTACTACAATAAAAGCAGGGAAAAAGTTTGTGCATGAATAATTATTTGCACTTTCTTATGGGTTGTATTATACAAGTATTGGTGTTGTTAAAACACATGCCATAGTAAATGAAAAGTTTACCGATTCTAATGATTTTATCATTTGGCATGACCGGTTGGGCCATCCTGGTTTCAATATGATGCGTAAAATAATTTAGAATTCAAATGGTCATACTTTGAAGAACCAAAAGATTCTTCAACCAAGGGAATTCTCTTGTGCTGCTTGTTGTCAAGGAAAATTAGTTATTAAACCATCGGCAGCGAACGTTGGGATTGAATCCCCTGCATTTCTGGAACGTATACAGGGTGATATAGGTGGGCCAATTCACCCTCCATGTGGACCATTTAGATATTATATGGTCTTGATAGATGCATCTACAATATGGTCACATGTGTGCTTATTATCAAATCACAATATGGATTTTGCGAGATTGTTGGCTCAAATAATAAGATTAAGAGCACAATTTTCAGATTATGCAACAAAGACAATTCGTCTTGATAATGCTGGTGAGTTTACATCTCAGGCTTTTAATGATTATTGTATGGACACTGAAATAATAGTTGAACATCTCGTTGATCATGTCCACACTCAAAATGGTCTAGCAGAATCATTAATTAAACGTCCCCAATTGATAGCTAGACCATTGCTTATGAGGACAAAATTTCCTGTTTCGGTATAGGGGCATGTTATTTTGCATGTAGTAGCACTTGTGCGCATAAGGCCAACCAGTTATCATGAATTCTCTCCATTATAGTTGGCTTTTGGTCAGGAGTCAAATATTTCCCATCTTAGAATTTTTGGATGTGTTGTATATGTTCCAATTGCTCCACCACAACTCACAAAGATGGTCCCCTAAGGAAGGTTGGGGGCATATGTTGGGTATGAATCTCCTTCCATCATTAAATATTTGGAACCAATGACTGGAGATTCGTTTATGGCAAGATTTGCTAATTGTCATTTTGATGAATCATTATACCCAACATTAGGGGGAGAACATAAGTAGTTGGAAAATGAGATAGATTGGAATGAATTATCACTATCTCATTTAGATCCTCGAACAAATCAATGTGAACAAGAGGTTCAAAAGATGATTTATCCACAAAATATTGCAAATCAAGCCCAGATACATTTACTAACCTTCCAAGAGTTACTAAATCTTATAATGCAGCTGCAAATGCTCCTATTCGAGTTGATGTCCTGGTAGGAAAATGATTAATGCAAATGAGTCTCGACCACGTCTGAAACGTGGTAGACCAACCGGTTCCAAGAATAAAAATCCTCGAAAAAGAAAAGAAGTAAATGATCAAGATGATCATAATATGGAGGTAATTGCTCAAGAAGAGCCCTGAGACATAACAAATGATAAGGCCACAGAGGGGGTCTAAGTACATGAAAATATTGGAAATAAAGAGATCTAATAAGTTATGTCTCGACGGGAAAAGGTGGAACCGAAATGATATTGTGGTCGATACTTATAATGTTGCTATTGAGTTAATGCAACAAGATGAGGATCTTGAGCCTAAATCTGTCAATGAATGTAGACAGAGAAATGATTGGCCAAAATGGAAGGATGCAATTCAAGCGGAAATTGGCTTGATATCAAGTTCCCGGACAAGATCTTATGACACACGAGATGTCAAGCCCCGGAGGGGCACCGATGACGATCCGAGGAGCACAAATAAGCCAAATCAAGCATATGACATATGGATGATTGCTTGGTCGTGTGGAGTGAATATAGGATGGTGGAGCACGATGGTGGCTAGCTATGGAAGAGGCTATTTTCGCAATTCAAGCCATTATTCCTAAAGAAGACTACCAAACAAGGCCCTACTTCATTAAGGGTATTTTTGTAATAGTTAGTCTAGTATTCTTTAGGCTAGAAGTATAAATTGTTACAAACCCGTT
>NW_026726192.1:0-44801 GCF_029784015.1 Lycium ferocissimum
TCCCGGAAGGGACCGTGCTTTAAAATGCGGAAGAGGCATATGTTTTTGGTTGTATTTTTTTCAAAAAGGTTGTTTTGAGATTTCGTGTGCACATTTATGTTTCTTCCCGGCGAAGAGGCTACTTGGTATTGAGTTAGATTGTGATTTCTTCTATCCTAAGTCAAATTATGATTATGATTTGTTACCACCTTACATACTCGATACATTGTCCGTCGACGTCCTTTTTCTGGGGACATTTGCGTTCATGCCCGCGGCTACATTGTTTGGCGAGTTAAGTGTATAGCTAGAATTCTTGGACGTCAGGCCGATTGGCAAGTTCCACCTCATTATGGAGTTGTGCTGAGTCATGTATAGATATGCACTAATTATGGGTATGTCGGGATCTGTCACGACTCATAATGTTCGGTTACTTCTTAGAGCACGCGGTGTGCTGTGGTATGTTTGTCGAGATGTCGACAAAGTGATGTCAGTTGAGTCATTTGTGGATTTTGAAAGAGTATGTATTTTAGATGATTTCAATTGGTTTAAAGTACTTATTTGATTGAAAGTTTTCATAATCGTCATAAAGATAACGATTTCTATTTAGAAAAGTTTCATGTTTTTAAAAGTTTTTGAAATGACAGGTTTTGATAGAGCGAATGTCTAAGGGTTCGCTCGACTCTGATGAGAGTCGGGTGCCCGTCATGCCCTACCATTGTTAGGGTGTGACACATAACTCTCCTCATAATTCCACGAAATCCAATTCATATCTCAACAATTTCATATAAACAACTATAGCTTTAAATATCAAGATTCCTTCAGTTTTAACACATAATCAATAACAACAACAACAATCAAAACCAATTAAATAGAAACAACTCCAATTCAGCCCAATTACGACACCAATGCAATCATGCATTTTCTTACTTCCAATTTCGCTTAATACGAGTTAATCTCTCAATTACAACATCATTTAACTCCAATTAAACTATAAGAAGAAGAAATCTTACCTTAACTTAGCTAGAACAGATCCTACAACCACCTGCACCAATTGCACCACTTCTTCTTCCTCAAATCAAATGCTAACATTGCTGCTCCATCCCATAGGAACAAGGTCTCCAACTCAAGAGAATAAGAAAGTTGCTTCTCACTTTATTAAGAAGAGGGCTGGAACTTTTTGCCCTATGAACAAGATGAGATTAACGTGCTACTTGCTCCTAATTCAACAAGAAAATGAGACCTAAGATGTAGATAATATTGCTGCCTCCCTTGGACGTTTAGAACACTTAAAAAAAAATTACAACTTTTCCTCCCAACACTTGAATTGGCCGTGAGCTAAGTAGTAGCCATGGCTGATTGCAAATCTCTCTCAAATGAAGTCTATGAAGATGAAGATGTAATAATGCCTTAGTCATCAAATATATATATATATATATATATATATATATATATATATATATATATATAGGCAAGCAGCCCACTTGACATGTGTCCCACTTTAGCATGTCATCATCCATGCTCCAATTATATTTGTCCATATTTTAGTGGGGCCCACTTAATAATCTGATCATGGTTGTTAATTTCCCACTTCACTAATGTTTCTACATTAATTGTAGTTAATTAGCAAAATCGTGCAATAATAAAATCGGGATTTAAAAGTCCTTGTCTCATATCTCAAAAATAATCTTGTCCTTGAACTTATGTCGATTAACTTACGAATAATCCAACGTACAAAAGTACGGGATATAACATCCTTCCCCCCTTAGGAACATTCGTCCTCGAATGTTAAACTAGTTCTATAGGGTCTTATAAAAATTTCGGCAAAGTCTCCTTTATCGCTATACCTACCAACCTGCATTCAGCAACCCACAGATGCCTCACAGGGCCACAATAACATATAGTCTCATCTACCAATCAATATAGTCAAGTAAGGAATTAAATTACCTGCAGGCATAGGGAACAAGTAAGGATACTTATTCTTCATTTTGTCTTCGGCTTCCCAGCTCACCTCTTCCCTATTATTATTTCGCCACAATGCTTTGACGGAAGCCACATCCTTAGTACGTAACCTTCTAACTTGGCGATCAAGTATAGCTATAGGGCTCTCCTCATAAGATAACTCCTCTGTTACCTGGACATCGTCTACAGGGAATACTCTAGAAGGGTCACCAATACATTTACGAAGCATTGATACATGAAAGATCGGATGTACTGCTTCCAAATCAGATGGTAGGTCCAACTCATAGGCAACCTTGCCTACCCTACGAATAATTTGATAAGGCCCAATGTACCTCGGGCTAAGCTTCCCCTTCTTGCCGAATCTCATCACACCCTTCATGGGTGATACCTTCAGGAACACCCAATCGCCAATCTGAAACTCTAAGTGTCGACGTCGATTATCTGCATATGACTTTTGTCGACTCTGGGCTGCCAATAATCTCTCAGATGATCTTCACCTTATCAATAGCTTGATGAATCATGTCTGGGCCGATTAACTTAGTCTCACCTACATCGAACCAACTGATAGGTGACCTGCACTTCCTCCCATATAAGGCCTCGTACGGTGCCATCTGGATACTAGAATGGTAGCCATTATTATAAGCAACTCAATAAGTGGCAAATGATCGTCCTAGCTACCTCTGAAGTCAATAATACAGGCTCGCAACATATCTTCTAGCGTCTGAATAGTATGCTCAGCCTGTCCGTCAGTCTGAGGGTGAAATGTTGTGCTAAGACTCACCTGTGTCCCTAATCGCTTACCGGAATGATCTCCGGAAGTTAGTTGTAACCGAGCTCCTACAGTTCGATATAATAGATGTGGGAACCCCATGAAGTCTCACTATCTCCTTGATGTATAACCTCGCATAGTCCTCGGTGAATAAGTAATCATTTGGAAGAAAATAGGCTGATTTTGTCAGGCTATCCACAATAACCCATATAGAGTCATACTTTCGTTGAGTGCGAGGTAAACCTGTAATGAAGTCCATATTAATTACTTTCCATTTCCAAGTTGGGATCTCTATCTCCTGTAATAACCCACCGGAGCTTCGATGCTCGACCTTAACACCGGTGACAATTCGGGCGTGAGCAACAAACTCCGCTATGTCCCTTTTCATGCCATCCCCACCAATATAAACATCCGAGGTCATGATACATCTTCGTTGACCTTGGATGAACGGAATAACGGGCATAGTGTGCCTCTTCCATAACTCTTTATCGTCGTAGCCACCGCCTCGGGTACACACAATCGCCCCCATACCGTAGCACTCCATCGGGTGTAACCTCGAATGGGGTCTTCTCATCGAAGAGCGTATCTGTCTCTATCTTGTGCCGAACGGGGTCCTCGTACTAGCGTCTCTTTACCTCTTCTATGATAGAGGACTCAGCAACTTCTCGAACAGAAACTCCACATCTCCAGAATCAGCCAAACGGACTCCAAGGTTAGCTAGCCGGTAAATCTCATGAACTATCTCCTTCCTTTCTGGTTGCACCTCTGTCAGGCTACCCATAGATTTACAGCTAAGAGCATCTGCTACAACATTTGCTTTCCCTGGATGGTATAGAATATCAACATCATAATCCTTTAGTAATTCTAACCACCGTCTCTGTCGTAAATTCAACTCCTTTTGTTTAAAGATATATTGGAGACTCTTGTGATCCGTATAAATGTCAACATGAACACCATATAAATAATGCCTCCATATCTTCAAGGCATGAATTACTGCTGCTAACTCCAGATCATGAGTAAGATAATTCCTTTCGTGCTTTCTAAGCTGTCGGGAGGCATAGGCTATAACCCTACCATCTTTGCATTAATACACAACCTAGTCCAACACCTAAAGCATCACAATAAATAACATAGCCATTTGGTCCCTCAGGAAGAGTTAGAACTGGAGCCGTAGTCAACTTGTCTTTCAGCAACTGGAAGCTTTGCTCACAAGCATCAGTCCACTGGAACTTAGCTGCCTTCTGAGTTAGCCTTGTTAAAGGTGCTGAAATCGAGGTAAACTTTTCTACGAATCTCCTGTAATATCCTGCTAGCCCCAGAAAACTACATACCTCAGTAGGTGTCGTAGGTCTAGGCCAAGTCTTCGGCCTCAATCGTCTTCGCGTATCTACCCGAATACCGTCGGCTCCCAATAATATGCCCAAGAATGCTACCGAAGTCAACCGAATTCGCATTTAGAAAACTTAGCATACAACTTCGGTATTTGGAGCACCCTAAGTACCGTCCTCAAATGGTCCGTATGCTCGCTCTTACGAACGTGAATAGACTAGAATATCATCACTAAATACAATAACGAACATATCTAGGAATGGTTTGAATACTCGGTTCATCAAATCCATAAATACTGCTGGAGCATTGGTTAGCCCAAAAGACATCACTCTAAATTCATAATGCCTGTATTGGGTCCTGAATGTCGTCTTCAGAATATCTGCCTCCTTTACCCGCACCTGATGATAGCCTGACCGCAAGTCTATCTTCGAAAAAACACTTATCACCCTGCAACTGGTCAAATAGATCGTCAATCCTGGGGAGAGGATACCTATTCTTTATTTTTACTTTATTCAGCTGCCTATAATCAATACACATCCGCAGCGACCCATCTTTCTTTCACACAAATAGTACCGGTGCTCCCCAAGGTGACGTGCTAGGTCTGATGAAGCCCTTTTCTAACAAGTCTCTCAGTTGCTCCTTTAATTCCTTCAGCTCTGCAGGTGCCATTCTATAAGGAGGAATAGATATGGGCTGTGTATCTGGCAATACTATAGTAAACTTTATTTCCCATTCAGGAGAAAGACCTGGAAGTTTATCTGGGAATACATATGGAAATTCATTAACTATCGAGACCGACCGAAAGTCGGTACTCTCGCTTTCATGTCATGCACACAAACCAGATGATAAATATAACCTTTTCTAACCATCTTCCTTGCCTTGAGGTATGAAATAAACTTACCCCTCGGCGATGCCGTATTCTCTCTCCACTCTATAATCGGCTCTCCTGGGAACTGAAATCGAACTATCTTTTCTCTACAATCAACGTTAGCATAACAAGAAGCCAACCAATCCATACCCATGATAACATCAAACTCAGTCATGTCTAATTCTATCAGATCTGCTATGGTATGACGACTATATATATAACCACCGAACAACTTCTATATACTTGCTTTGCTATGACAGAATCTCCTACCGGTGTAGCTACCTCAAATGGTTCTATTAACTCAGGTTCTATTCCGATTCTACTAGAAACAAAGGGAGATATATATGATAAGGTGGAACCTGGATCTATCAATGCATATATGTCCCGAGAGAAAATCGATAATATACCTGTAACCACATTCGGTGACGCCTCCTGATCCTGCCTACTAGCCAAAGCATATATGTGGTTCGAAGGACCGCTAGAACTGGAAGCTCCGCCGCGACCTCTACCACGGCCTGCTGGTGTCTGAATACTCTGCCCCATAGGGCACATAGCTACAGAAGAAGATGAACCAGCAACACATCCAGTAGGCTGAGCTACACCACCTGTACCACCTCCATAAGGACACTTTCTCTTCATATGGCCTTGACGGCCGCGAGAAAAACATGCACCTGTAGTAAGACGGCATTCCCCAAAATGGGGCCTTCCACACCGAGAACACCGAGGCAAAGGTGGCCTCGACTGACTCGAACCCCTGTTCATCTGTGAACTTGAGGCCTTGGAGATCTGACCGGCTCCTGAATACCTGCGATCAAATCTCCTACCGTGAACTATGGGGTGCACTCTGTCTTTGGGCGGGAAGAATATCTAATATCTTTGCCGAGGGGCCTGCCTCGAAACTCACCCGGGATAACCGCCCGATCTAGCCTCTTATGCTAGCCTCTATCGTAATCTCTATCTCGGCGACGTCTCTGTGTCGATCCTCTACCCCTATGCATATGCCCGTGCCGAGCAATATCCATACGGGTGAAGAGCCGCGCCATACAACCATCAATCAAATAACGATCTAGTCCTATCACCTAACGATGCACTCTGTCACCGGCCATATCGGCTACTACAATAGTAGGCGCATATCTAGCCAACGAATCAAACTCAAGACTATACTCTCGAACGCTCCTGCCACTCTGCCTCAAATGTAAGAATCTATCAACTCTAGCTCGCCTCATCTCTGGAGGCAGGAAGTGGCCAAGGAAAGCCTCCACAAACTCATCCCATACCGCTGGAGGAGCACACTGGCCCCTAGATAATCCCAAGACTCATACCAATTAACGACTACATCCATGGCGAGGCGATATGAAGCCAACTCAACGGACTCAGTCTCAGAAGCCTTGATTATCCTCAATGTACGCTGCATCTGCCAAATAAACTCATGTGGATCATCCTCGGGCTTTGACCCGTAAAACTCTGGGGGATTATAACTTAAGAAGTCACGAACCCTTAAACTATCAGATCTATCCGCATGGTCAACTCCTAGTCCATGCTGCCTGACCTACCGCCACTAATGCGGTCAGGCGGTGACCGCATCTCTCATGGCCCCTATCCTCTCGCCCGGCCGAAGAGTTGGGCGCGGTCTTTGGGCCTCGGGAGGCGCGGTGGGGCTACCGCCTGAACTGGAGCTGCTGCTGCTCTAAGTTGGCGGGGTAGCAGAGCTCGCCGACTGGAGTACAATCTCGGGCATAGACTGGGCACGGGCCCTAGTAACTCTCCGGGTCTGACTAGTATCTCCTGCTACCGATTTGCCCTTCTGGGCAGCTGTCGCTTTCTTTGGAGGCATAGCTGTAAACACAATAATTTGTTAGAGAGGGATTATCCTGATAGCATAGCTCTATCGCACGATCTAGAGTAAGAAGGAAAAGTGACATCCTAAATGTCCTGTAGCTTCCTGTTTATAGATGTGGTGCACAACACCGATAAACAAGACTCTACGAGACACGATCTATAGACACTCCGAGGATGAGCGCTATGATACCACTTTTGTCACGACCCAACCCGATGAGACGTGCCTAGTGCCCGAGCTGGACACTCGTATATGAACCTGTTGGATATAGTCAGATTGAAACTAAGGAAATATGGAAATTTGTAAAAGCAAGCTATAGACTCATAACGCCATATTTCACAATGATCCTGTCTCCGGAGGAGTCACAGCTAACCAAAACATAACACAATATGCAAGCCGACAAGGCTGCCACTATATACGGGAATATCCAAAACGAACCATATCGATATAGCTGACCAAAACCTATATACAACCCACACATGTCTACAGGCTTCTAAGAGTATAATAGTGAAATATAACGGGATAGGGCCCCGCCGTACCCCTGTATATGCAAAAGTCTATATCAAAGCTTCTGTACCAAAATGACTTAGGCTCCGGAACAATGGAGCTCTCCAAACGGTGACGAAGTCTGAGGTGGGAGGATCACCAAGGCGAGTGTACATGCCTGCCGGGCATGAAACGCGACCCCGAAAAAAGGGGGTCAGTACGAGAAATGTACTGAGTATATAAAGCATGAAATACAATAAAGAAGATCATGATTGAATAAAAGATAACAAGAGACAAGTATGATAATCAAAGATACCAATGCACCTGTGCCTTACGAGATAAGAATCATGCATATCTATATAATATACCGTACCCGGCCCATTATGGGACTCGGTGAATGAAGTCATACACATATATATCGTACCCGGCCATCTAGTGAAGGTCTCGGTGAAATAATCATATAGTTATATATATATATATATATATATATATATATATATATATATATATATATGAGGGACTCGGTGAACAATGCAATAAAGCGTGCACGAATACATACCGGCCGGGACTCGGTGAAATGATGTAATAATGCTATGCACGATTAGAATATCATGAGCAACCATATGCAAACTAAACCATCATCTGAGACTCAATAGAATAATCAGAACGAACCAACACTGGAGAATCAAGACAACTATCATGTCAAGTACCATTGAGAACTAGAATTTACTAGAGTTATGTACGTTCATCGTCCGCTCGTTTTATGTAATTCATGCCAAAAAAAGAAGGAAGGGATAGCTTTACAGACCTTTGACACTTAATCCATGACACGATATGTATACGCTGCCCGAAGTACCTCAACCTATATTAAGACGTTAAGAACTAAGGTTAAGCTACGGAAAAGCTTAAAACGTATTTCAAAGTTAGTAGCTTCTTTCCAGAAAATTGGGTAGCATTTCCCCTATATTGTTCACTTCCCTCACATTCAAACCAACTCTAAAACAACCAGAATAACATCAACTACAACACGTCCAAGTTATCACATCAAGAATTTGCCAAAAAAAAGTCCAAGAATACCTCGAAACAGTCCGCACCGCACGCACAACGCTCCAAATCAGTCCACACGTTGCAACATTCATCAATAATCAGCATAACAACCACGACATATTCAAGTTATTCCTAATGATTTATAGCCACAACACATCATCAAAAATGATCTAACTATAACATGCCCCAAACAGCCCATCAACTACAACAACACAAATACATAATCATAACTACACTTTTAATCTTTCAACTCAACAAGAACAGCCCCTAAATACAATACAACAATGCCCAACAACCTCATGTACATCTAATCCACAAGAACATAGTACCATAACTCTCCTCATAATTCCACGAAATCCAATTCATACTCAACAATTTCATATAAACAACTACAGCTTTAAATATCAAGATTCCTTCACTTTTAACACATAATCAATAACAACAATAACAACAACAATCAAATCCAATTTAATTGAAACAACTCCAATTCAGCCCAATTACGACACCAATGCAATCATGTATTTTCTTACTTCCAATTTCGCTTAATACGAGTTAATCTCTCAATTATAGCATTATTTAACTCCAATTACACTATAAGAAGAAGAAATCTTACCTTAACTTAGCTAGAACAGATCCTACAACCACCTGCACCAATTGCACCACTTCTTCTTCCTCAAATCAAATACTAACATTACTGCTCCATCCCATAGGAACAAGGTCTCCAACTCAAGAGAATAAGAAAGTTGCTGCTCACTTTATTAAGAAGTGGGCTGGAACTTTTTGCCCTATGAACAAGATGAGATTAACGTGCTACTTGCTCCTAATTCAACAAGAAAATGAGACCTAAGGTGTAGATAATATTGTTGCCTCCCTTGGACGTTTAGAACACTTTAAAAAAATTACATCTTTTCCTCCCAACATTTGAATTGGCCGTGAGCTAAGTAGTAGCCATGGCTGATTGCAAATCTCTCTCAAATGAAGTCTATGAAGATGAAGATGTAATAATGCCTTAGTCATCAAATATATATATATAGGCAAGCAGCCCAATTGACATGTGTCCCGCTGTAGCATGTCATCATCCATGCTCCAATTATATTTGTCCATATTTTAGTGAGGCCCACTTAATAATCTGATCATGGTTGTTAATTTCCCACTTCACTAATGTTTCTACATTAATTGTAGTTAATTAGCAAAATCGTGCAATAATAAAATCAGGATTTAAAAGTCCTTGTCTCATATCTCAATAATAATCTTGTCCTTGAACTTATGTCGATTAACTTACGAATAATCCAACGTACAAAAATACGGGATATAACACCATGGGTCTCCAATCCTCCTTTGGTCATCCTCCTAGCTTGAATGTATTGGAGTCTCATGCCTTGGCCTTCAAAGTGAGCCTTAAAGAGAGGTGTACCTAGTAGGGTCATATCATCCTCCCCTTCATGAAAAGGATTCGTCCCCGAATCCGAACTTTGCAAAAGCCAAAGGAAGATGGAAGACAACATACTCCTCAAATATTGAGGGTTAGCACACGCAATAATAACTACATAATCATGCCAAGGATGAACAAATTTGTGGTACAACCACACATCAATAGTAATCATGCATAGAGAATGCATACATGGGATTTCAACAAGGTGAATTCCCCAAAATTCATGAAAAAACTCACTCCCCAAGAAAATTCTACCTTCATTTTGACTAAGTGTAAGACGTAAAGTAAGGTCATTCCAACCTAGAGCCCAACCCTCTACACTAGTCTCCTCAAACAATGGTTTCACTGCCAAGACATAATAAGAGGACACTATACCGGGATCATAAACAAAGATATTCCTCAAGTCATGGAATACACATCCCTCATGCAAACCCATCATAAACTTAAGCAACAACATACAAAGGGTTTCATGAGCAAAGAGGTCATAAGGAAAGGTATCTGATACGATCCTACTTGGCACACTTCACTTCAAGACATCTACCCAAGGCCAAGTCATGGAACTTCAAACTCTACAAGCGGCGTGGATGACAAGGATGGCATGGAAGGCCTTTCGAGGCTCCTACAAGACATACAAGATGGCTTATGATGTGTGGAAGGTGGCTTGTGAGTTGATTGAAGAAGAAGCTACTAGAAAGGGGACCAAATGCGCAAAGTGGCCAAACGTGCAAACAGGGACATTTATGTAAATTGGCTACACTTGCAAACTTGGACGAGATCGGGAGTTGGCTATTTATGCAAGGAAGGTTATGCTTGCAAGAAGGCCATGCATGCAAGGTTGATTAGAGGGGCGTGTTTGGCCATTGAAGGCCAATTCTTGAATTGAAAACTACAATAAGAAGACTAGCCAAACAAGGCCCTTACTTCATTAAGAGTAGCATTGTAATTGCCTATTAGTCTTCTTCATTTAGCTTGTATATATAGCTTGTCTTTTATTTGATTACTGAGCTTTTGATGAATTATAAATATTTTGAGTGTTTTAGGGTTATCTCTAGAGAGAGAAACATGTGAGAGGCCTTTGGTAGGCTCTTGTTGATTCTTGTGTTGTTGAGAGGTTGGTTGCTTGGGATTCGATTCCCTTGAGGTCAACTTATTGTGATGATAATTTGGAGGTCTTAGTTTTATATAACTTTTGTTGCTAAATTGAATCTTAAGTTGTGTCAAATTATCTATCTTTTCTTTTCCTTTTGTTTATCTTCTTAATTTCTCATTTTCGCATATCCGTTCTTGTATCAATTGGTATCAGAGCTTAGCTTAGGTTTATTCCATCAAATCTAGTCTTGAGTTTTGATTCAACAAAAAAAAAATCAAAAATTAAAAAAAAAAATCTGAAATTCAAAAATTCAAATTTGTGTTTGATTTTTCCTTGTTTGTTGTTTTTGACATTGGATTTAAGTTCCCTAGTGTTATTTGAGTCTAGATCTTAAGTTTCGGGTTATTTGGAGTCATATTGAGTCATTCACCATTATTGAGCTTTGAAGCTTTGTAATTTCAAAAGTGGGTTTGGTGATTGAGTTGAAATTGGGGTTAATTGATTAGTGGGCTTTGTTTCTCCATATCAAAGGGAGCTTGGATCTGAAAATTGGAGGAAAAAGGAGTTGATTTGGTCCTAGATTGCATTTGGGTATTCTTGGTGTTCATAAGAACATTCATATCTTCATATTGGAGAAGAAGACCAAAGAGGGTATTTGATCCAAAGTCTTCTAGTAAAAGGGGTGAAAAAGTGTTTGTGAGGGCCCAGAGAAAAAAAATCAATATTTCAAAAAAAAAAAATCGGATTAAAAAAAAACAACGTCGGGCGTGCACTGCACGTGCGACGCATGACCATCGCACGAGGCAATTTTTTTTTTGTTTTGAATTTTTTGATTCCCTGCAAAGCGTGTGTTGCATAGATTCAGAGAGGGGTATTTTGTGCGATCCTTGTGCGACGCATGGCCATCGCACGACTCTGAAAACTCCGAAATTTTTTTAAGTGTCAGATTCAGAGAGGGTTGTTTTGTGCGATGGGAGTGCGACGCATAGCTAACGCACGACCTGTAGAAGAATATCTTAGTGCTCGAAAATGGTTTGATTCCTTCTTAACTTGCCTTCTTTGATTCTTACAACTAGTTAACAACTAGTAATCGATCTTATTAGTTGCTAACTAGTTCTTGAGTCCTATTTTCATTCGTACTAATTCTTTCAAGCTTTTCTTCATTTTTACCTCGTTGTTAATTTCTTGGCTCAAGTGCGTTTGTTTTAATTGAGTCGTCCTCTTTCTTCGAGTCTAACAAAAATCCATTCCGATCTCGAGAAGAAATTGTGCACATTGGGATATTCCGAGCTAACCGCGATAAGTTAAGGACAAGACTATTTCGGGATACGAGGTAGAGACTTTTAACCTCCGATTTTGTTTTAAGGCACAAGTTGCTTATAATTTTATTGGTATGGAATATTAAGAAGATTAGGGGTTAAAAGTTAATTAAGGAAGTTAATTATTTCATGAACCAAGCCCAAGTGGCCGTGTGGAGTGAGGAGCTCCACCCATGGCTTGGCCAAATTTGATTGATCCAAGCCATGAGTGGGTCATGGTCCACTTGTATGAATCATATATGTAGATAGATGATGACAAGCAAGACTATTATTCATCTTCACAAACTTAAGAAACTGGAGGAGAAGCCATATTCGGCCATGGCCTAGCCGAACAAGAGCCTTGAGAATTGATCAAAAAAATAATTTTCTTCTAGCATTTCAACCAATTGGAAGGTCCTTGTTAACGTGAGATAGTTGTTGGAGCAATCAAACCATTCATTTTTGCAATTTACAACCCTAGCCAAGTTGAGAAGTTAAGTGGAAAAGGTAAGGATTAATCTTCTTTTACATGTGTTATGGATGGTTTGTACATGTTGTAGTGTGTAGAAATGGATGAAATTCATGAAATCATGCATGGTGATGTTGAGCCGTGTGTGGACGGTTTTTGTAGAATATGGTGAACTAAATTTACTTAGTGTTTTGGTTGTTGTTGTTGTGGATTCTATGATGTAAAATGAAGATTTAATGACTCAAGTTGAGGTTGTAATCGTTTGTGGCTGTTGTAGAAGCTAATGTGATTTTAATATAGTTTCTTGTATTTATGAGAATGATGTTGTTAACGTGTGGATTGTTGGTGTAGTTCATGAATTTGGAAGAAAGAAATGTGTTGTTGTTGTTCCTATTGAAATTGGAAGGTTTCGGGTGGTGTTGCATATTGGTTGGGTTGTTTTGAATGTTGTGCGGATTGTTTGAAGTGTTCTTGAGTCTTGTTTGAATGATTTCGGGTTAGTACTTGAACGTGTAAGCATTGGCTTGATTGTATGTGGTTGAATTGAATGTAAATGAAATGTCGTCGAATTATGTAGGAAAGAGTTACTAACGTTAGAATACGTTTTGAATTAATTGTTGATGTTGTTAATATGGTTGTTGGTGTTGTTGTTGATGATGTGGCCGAGTTGAATTCTCGGGGTTGTTGAATTTATAAGGGAAATGCTACCCGAATTTCTGTAAATGAAGTGCTAGCCTAAGATCGAATTCCTAAGTACCTATAACTAATGTTTAGTATCTAATGACGTTGTTGTAGATCTTGGGAAGCCCGAGACTTAAGTTCGGATTAGCTTAGGAAGCGGACGAGGTATGTAAAGCCTATCTTTTCTTTCTTTTGGCATGTCTCAGATGTAAGTAAGATATGATACGAGCCTTGGGGTAACTCTATTCATAAGATCCGAGCATGTCTACGATTCTTATTCATTTCTTGATGTTAGCATTCCTAATATAGTCGAGCTATGGCCCTTGTGTCTTTTGTATGATTGGATAGTAAATGTTGCATAAAGAGTTCTTGTTCCTAAAGGATTCTATGTTGAATAATGTCCCTAACTTTCATAGACGGGCTCGGATCGCTTCGATACGTTCAGAGGGTCCTAAAGCGAATAATGTCCGTAACTTTCATAGGCGGGCTCGGATTGGTTTGATACATGTCCATGGTCCCCGAGACTTTTCTTTGTATAGTTCTAACGACATTTAGAAAGAACTTAACATGACTATCGTTTTAACTCTCGAGCGTTGATTATTTACTTACCTATCGAGTCTCAAAAGATGATTTATATGCATATGGTTATTCACTATTCGTGTGTGCATTTTGTTTTTGCATCTTTCTCCGAGTCCCTCACTAGAGGGCCGGGTTCTGTATATATATATATATATGTATATCATCGAGTATGATGTGTTTTCTAGAGTATGATGTGTTTTTCGGAGTATGATGTGTTTTCTGGCGTTATGATGTGTTCTAGCGTTATGATGTGTTCTGGAGTATGATGTGTTCTGGAGTATGATGTGTTACGGAGTTATGATGTGTTCTGAGTATGATGTGTTATGGCGCCAATGACGGGGTGGCGACCATGTTCCGTCGAGTCCTATAATGGGCCGGATATATATGTATGTATATATGTGATATTAATATGCATGTTTGTGTTTGAAAGATAAGCATTTTGATATTAGATATTGTATTTATTTCTGTACTTCTTACTTTGGTTATACCCCCTCTACTGTATCTCATGCTTTATATACTCAGTACATATTCCGTACTGACCCCCTTTCTTCGGGGGTTGCGTTTCATGCCCGCATGTACAAACGCTCGATTTGGTGATCCGCCAGCTTAGGATATCCATTCTGCTATCTTGGAGCGCTCCCTTGTTCCGGAGCCCATATTTTGGTACAGACTCTTTCGTTGTATATATGTACGTTTATTCAGGGGTACGGCGGGGCCCTGTCCCGTCATATGATTCTGTTGTTACTCTTAGAGGTCTGTAGACATATGTGTGGGTTGTGAATAGTTACTGTTCAGTTATGTCTGTGTGATTTATGTTTTGGGCGGTCCCATTCGCCGTGGCAGCCTTATCGGCTCGCGTATGTATATATGTTTTGGGATGTTGTGTTTTATGACAGCCTTGCCGGCTTCTGTGCGGTATATATGTTTATATGCGACAGTTTGAGACGACGTCTGACCTTTGTATATGTATAAGTTATTTGTATGCTGATTCTGGTTAATGGGTGTGTACGAGTGTCCAGCTCGGGCACTAGTCACGGCCTACGGGGTTGGGTCGTGACAAAAGTGGTATCAGAGCGGTTCGTCCTCGGAGTGTCTACAGACCGTGTCTAGTAGAGTCTTGTTTATCGGTGTGTTGTGCACCACATCTATAAACAGGAAGCTACAGGACATTTAGGATGTTATTTTTCTTTCTTATTCTAGATCGTGCGATAGAGCCGTATTATCAGGATGGTTCCTCCCTAACGAATTGTTATGTTTACAGCGATGCCTCCAAGGAAAGCAACAGCTGCCCAGAAGGGCAAGGCAGTAGCTGGAGAGACTAGCCAGGCCCGGAGAGTTACTAGGGCCCGTGCTCAGCCTGTGCCTGAGGATGTGTTCCCGTCGGCGAGCTGCGCCACACCGCCACTACCGGAGGAGCTTGGAGCGGCGGCAAGCTGCGGAGTCGGGAGGCGGCTCCACCACCCGTTCCCGAGGTCCGGTGCCGAGCCTCCGGCTCCTCGGCCGGGGGCGGAGGATAGGGCTATGAGAGATGCGGTTCGTTGCGACCGGACTAGTGGCGGGGGCAGGCTCGCGGGCACGGATTAGGAGGTGATTATGCGGACAGACATGATAGTTCGAGGGCCGTGATTTCTTGACTTGTAATCCCCCAGAGTTCTACGGGTCAAAGCCCGGGGAGGATCCCCGGGAGTTTATTCGACGGATGCGGCGCACGGCGAGGATCAAAGCTTCTGAGACTGAGTCTGTCGAGCTGGCTTCATATCGGCTACGTGACGTAGTTGTTAATTGGTATGAGTCCTGGGAGATGTCTAGGGGTGAGGATTCTCCTCCAGCCGTGTGGGATGAGTTCGTGGAGGCCTTTTTGGGCCATTGTCTACCTCCAGAGATGAGACGGGCCAGAGTTGATAGATTCTTGCATTTGAGGCAGAATGGCAGGAGTGTTCGGGATTATAGTCTCGAGTTTGATTCATTGGCCAGATATGCGCCCACTATTGTAGCTGATATGGCTGATAGGGTGCATCATTATGTGAGGGGGTTAGATCGTTATACGGTCGATAGTTGCGTATGATAATGGCTTCTCGCCCGTATGGACATTGGATATTGCCGGGGGATGGAGGATCGACGTAGGGGCGTCGGCCCGACGAGAGATCATGATAGGGAGCCGGCCCAAGAGGGCTAGATCGGCCGGTTATTGCGGGGAGTTCCGAGGTAGGCGGCCTCGGCGGAAAGATAGTAGATATCCTTCCCAGCCAGCACGGAGTACACCCCCACAGTTTGCAGGTAGGAGATCCGACAGTACAGGGTATTCAGGGGCAGGTCAGAGCTCCAGGGCTTCGGGTTCGCAGGTGGACAGAGGTTCCAGTCAGTCGAGGCCACCCATACCTCGGTGTTCTCACTGTGGGAGGCATCACCCTGGGGAGTGTTATCGTGCTACGGGTGCTTATTTTTCTTGTGGCCGTCAAGGCCATCTTATGAGAGAGTGTCCGTTTGGGGCAATCCGGGTGGTGCGGCTCGGCCTCGGGTCGTTGTCTGGTTCATCTTCCTCTTCTTCGTAGCTATGCGCCTGTGGGGCGGGTATGTCGACACCGGCGGGCCGCGGTAGAGGTCGTGGCGGAGCTTCCGGTTCTAGCGGTCCCTCGAACCGCATATATGCCTTGGCTAGCCGACAGGATCAGGAGGCGTCACCAAATGTGGTTACAGGTATATTATTGATCTTCTCTCGAGATGTATATGCATTGATAGACCCAGGCTCCACTTTATCGTATATTTCTCCCCTTGTCGCTAGTAGAATTGGGATAAAACCTGAACCGATAGAACCGTTCGAGGTAGCTACACCGATAGGAGATCCTGTTATCGCAAGGCGGTATATAGAGATTGTTCGGTAATTATATGTGGCCGTTGCACCAAAGCAGATCTGATAGAGCTGGATATGATCGAATTTGATGTTATTATGGGTATGGATTGGCTAGCTTCTTGTTATGCCAATGTTGACTGTCAGAAGAAGGTAGTTCATTTTCAATTTCTAGGAGAACCAATTATAGAGTGGACGGGAAATACAGCATCGCCGAGGGGTAAGTTTATTTCATACCTCAAGGCGAGGAAGATGGTTAGAAAGGGTTATATTTATCATCTGGTTCGTGTACATGACTTGAAAGCAGAAGCACCGACTCTTCAGTCAGTCCCGGTGGTTAATGAATTCCCATATGTATTTCCAGATGAACTTCTAGGTCTTCCTCCCGAGCGGGAGATAGAGTTCACTATAGATGTCTTTGCCGTTTCCGACACTCGGCCTATATCTATTCCTCCGTACGAGAATGGCACTTTTTGCAAAATTGAAAGAACTGAAGGAGCAGCTGAGGGATTTGTTAGAGAAGGGCTTCATTAGGCCCAGCACATCACCTTGGGGAGCGCCGGTATTGTTCGTGAGAAAGAAAGATGGGTCGCTGCGGATGTGTATTGATTATAGGCAGCTAAATAAGGTAACCATAAAGAATAAATATCCCTCCCCAGGATTGATGATTTGTTTGACCAGTTGCAGGGTGCTAAGTGCTTTTCGAAGATAGACTTGCGTTCGAGGCTATCACAGTGCGGGTAAGAGAGGCGAGATATTCCAAAGACTGCATTCAGGCCCGATATGGGCATTATGAGTTTAGAGTGATGTCTTTTGGGCTGACCAATGCTCCAGCAGTGTTTATGGATCTGATGAACCGAGTATTCAAGCCGTTCCTAGATATGTTCGTGATTGTATTTATTGATGATATCCTAGTCTATTCACGATCAGAAGAGGAGCATGCGGATCATCTGAGGGCGGTACTTGGGGTGCTCCAGCACCAGAAATTGTATGCTAAGTTCTCTAAATGTGAATTCTGGTTGACTTCAGTAGCATTCTTGGGGCATATTATTGAGTTGATAGCATCCGGGGGGATACACAGAAGATTGAGGCCGTAAAGAATTGGCCTAGACCTACGACACCTACTGAGGTACGTAGTTTTCTGGGATTAGCAGGATATTACAGGAGATTTGTGGAGAAGTTTGCTTCGATTTCAGCGCCTTTAACGAGGCTAACTCAGAAGGCAACTAAGTTCCAGTGGACCGATGCTTGCGAACGAAGCTTCCAGTTGCTGAAAGAAAAGTTGACTACAGCTCCAGTTCTGACTCTTCGAGGGACCAGATGGTTATGTCATTTATTGTGATGCTTCGGTATTGGGTTAGGTTGTGTATTAATGCGGCATGGCGAGTTATAGCCTATGCCTCCCGGCAGCTAGAAAGCACGAAAGAAATTATCCTACTCATGATCCGGGAGCTAGCAGCGGTAATTCATGCTTTGAAGATATGGAGACACTATCTATATGGCGTTCATGTTGATATTTATACGGATCACAAAAGCCTCCAATATATCTTTAAGCAGAAGGAGCTGAATTTGCGGCAGAGGAGGTGGCTAGAGTTGCTGAAAGACTATGATGTTGACATTTTATATCATCCTGGTAAGCCAACGTTGTAGCAGATGCACTCAGCCGTAAGTCTATGGGCAGCTTGACGGACGTGCAATCGTAAAAGAAAGAAATGGTTCGTGAGATCCATCGGCTAGCTAATCTTGGAGTCCGTCTAGCCGATTCTGGAGATACGAGGGTTTCGGTCGAGGGTTCTCGAATCCTCTATTATGGAAGAAGTAAAGCGATGCCAATATGAGGACCCCGTTCGGCACGATATAGGGATACAGCCCTTGAAAAGGAGAAGACCCCATTCGAGATTACATCCGATGGAGTACTACTACATAGGGGCAGATTATGTGTACCTGAGGTTGCAGGGCTGCGGCGACAGGTTATGGGAGAGGCACATTATGCTCGTTATTCTGTTCATGGGGGTCGACAAAGATGTATCATGACCTCAGATGCTTGTCTTGGTGGGATGGTATGAAGAGGGACATAGCGAGAGTTTGTTGCTCGGTGCCCAAATTGCCAACAGGTTAAGATCGAACATCAGAAGCACGGTGGATTGTTACAGGAAATAGAGATTCCGACTTGGAAGTGGGAAGCAATTAATATGGACTTCATTACAGGTTTACCTCGCACTCCACGGAAGTATGATTCCATATGGGTTATTGTAGATAGGGCGACAAAATCAGCCCATTTTCTTCCAAATGACTACTTATTCGGTGAGGACTATGCAAGGTTATATATTAAGGAGATAGTAAGACTTCACGGAGTTCCCATATCTATTATATCCGACGAGAGGTGCCCGTTTACGCCTAACACGGAGGTCATTTCGGGAAGGATTGGGGACCGGGTGAGCCTTAGCACGGCATTCCACCCTCGGTCGACGGACGGCCGAGCGTACTATTCGGATGCTAGAAGATATGTTGCGGGCCCGTGTTATTGATTTCGAAAGGTAGCTCGGGATGATCATTTTCCACTTGTCGAGTTCGCTATAATAATAGCTACCATTCTAGTATCCGGATGATGGCACCGTATGAGGCTTTGTATGGCAGAAGTGCGAGGGTCACCGATTGGTTGGTTCGATGTTGGCGAAACTAAGTTAATTGGCCCGTATATGATTAAATAGACGTTGGTAAAGTGAAACTCATTCGGGAACGATTATTAGCAGCTCAGAGTCGACAGAAATCATATGCAGATAATCGACGTCGACACTTAGAGTTTTAGATCGGCGATTGGGTATTTCTGAAAGTGTCACCCATGAAGGGTGTTATGAGATTCGGCAAAAAAGGGAAGCTGAGCCCAAGGTACATTGGGCCTTAACAGATTGCCCGTAAGGTAGGCCGAGGTCGCCTACGAGTTAGACCTACCACCGATTTGGGAGCGGTGCATCCGTCTTCCACGTGTCTATGCTTCGCAAATGTATGGCGATCCTTCAGTATTTCCCATAGATGATATCCAGGTGACAGAGGAGTTATCCTACGAGGAGCAGCCTATAGCCATACTGGATCGTCAGGTGAGAAGGTTGCGTACTAAAGATGTGGCTTCCGTTAAGGTATTGTGGCGGAACAATAACAGGGAGGAGATGACCTGGGAAGCTGAAGAGGAGATGAAGAAGAAGTATCCCCACTTATTTCCTATGCCTACAGGTAATCTAAACTCCTTAATTGGTTATGTTGATTGATGAATGAACTGTATGTGATAGCTATAAAAGAGACTCCCCCGAAATGCTTATAAGACCCTGTAGGACTAGTTTAACATTCGAGGACGAATGTTCTAAAGGGGGAGGATGTTATATCCCGTATTTTGTACATTGGGATATTCCGAGCTAACCGCGATAAGTTAAGGACAAGACTATTTCGGGATACGAGGTAGAGACTTTTAACCTCCGATTTTGTTTTAAGGCACAAGTTGCTTATAATTTTAGGGGGCTAGAAGTTAATTATGGAAGTTAATTATTTCATGAACCAAGCCACAAGTGGCCGTGTGGAGTAAGTGGGCTCCCACCCATGGCTTGGCCAAATTTGATTGATCCAAGCCATGAGTGGGGCATGGTCCACTTGTATGAATTATATATGTAGATAGATGATGACAAGCAAGACAATTATTCATCTTTTACACACTCAAGAACCTTGGAGAGAGAAGCCATATTCGGCCATGGCCTAGCCGAACAAGAGCCTTGAGAATTGATCAAAAAAATAATTTTCTTCTAGCATTTCAACCAATTGGAAGGTCCTTGTTAACGTGAGATAGTTGTTGGAGCAATCAAACCATTCATTTTTGCAATTTACAACCCTAGCCAAGTTGAGAAGTTAGGTGGAAAAGGTAAGGATTAATCTTCTTTTACATGTGTTATGGATGGTTTGTACATGTTGTAGTGTGTAGAAATGGATGAAATTCATGAAATCATGCATGGTGATGTTGAGCCGTGTGTGGACGGTTTTTTGTAGAATATGGTGAACTAATTTTACTTAGTGTTTTGGTTGTTGTTGTTGTGGATTCTATGATGTAAAATGAAGATTTAATGACTCAAGTTGAGGTTGTAATCGTTTGTGGGTTGTTTTAGAAGCTAATGTGATTTTAATATAGTTTCTTGTATTTATGAGAATGATGTTGTTAACGTGTGGATTGTTGGTGTAGTTCATGAATTTGGAAGAGAAAAAAAATGTGTTGTTGTTGTTCCTATTGAAATTGGAAGGTTTCGGGTGGTGTTGCATATTGGTTGGGTTGTTTTGAATATTGTGGATTGTTTGAAGTGTTCTTGAGTCTTGTTTGAATGATTTCGGGTTAGTACTTGAACGTGTGAGCATTGATGTTGGCTTGATTGTATGTGGTTGAATTGAATGTAGATGAAACGCCGTCGAATTATGTAGGAAAGAGTTACTAACGTTAGAATACGTTTTGAATTAATTGTTGATGTTGTTAATATGGTTGTTGGTGTTGTTGTTGATGATGTGGCCGAGTTGAATTCTCGGGGTTTGTTGAATTTATAAAGGAAATGCTGCCCGAATTTCTGTAAATAAAGTGCTAGCTTAGGATTGAATTCCTAAGTACCTATAACTAATGTTTAGTATCTAATGACGTTGTTGTAGATCTTGGGAAGCCCGAGACTTAAGTTCGGATTAGCTTAGGAAGCGGACGAGGTATGTAAAGCCTATCCTTTCTTTCTTTTGGCATGTCTTAGATGTAAGTAAGATATGATACGAGCCTTGGGGTAACTCTATTCATAAGATCCGAGCATGTCTACGATTCTTATTCACTTCTTGATGTTAGCATTCCTAATATAGTCGAGCTATGGCCCTTGTGTGTTTTGTATGATTGGATAGTAAATGTTGCATAAAGAGTTCTTGTTCCTAAAGGATTCTATGTTGAATAATGTCCCTAACTTTCATAGACGGGCTCGGATCGCTTCGATACGTTCATAGAGGGTCCTAAAGCGAATAATGTCCGTAACTTTTATAGGCGGGCTCGGATTGGTTTGATACATGTCCATGGTCCCCGAGACTTTCCTTTGTATAGTTCTAATGACATTTTGAAAGAACTTAACATGACTATCGTTTTAACTCTCGAGCGTTGATTATTTACTTATCTATCGAGTCTCAAAAAATGATTTTATATGCATATGGCAATTCACTATTCTGTTTGTGTATTTTGTTTTTGCATCTTTCTCCGAGTCCCTCACTAGAGGGTCGGGTTCTGTATATATATATATGTATATCATGGAGTATGATGTGTTTTACGGGTATGATGTGTTTCGGAGTATGATATATATTCGGACGAGTATGATGTGTTCTGGTGTTATGATGTGTTCTGGAGTATGATGTGTTCTGGAGTATGATGTGTTACGGAGTTATGATGTGTTCTGGAGTATGATGTGTTATGGCGCCAATGACGGGGTGGCGACCATGTTCACCAAGTCCTATAATGGGCCGGATATATATGTATGTATATATGTGATATTAATATGCATGTTTGTGTTTGAAAGATAAGCATTTTGATATTCTGGATATTGTACGCATTTTCTGTACTTCTTACTTTGGTTATACCCCGTCTCGTATCTCATGCTTTATATACTCGGTACGTATTCCGAACCGACCCCCTTTCTTCGGGGGCTGCGTTTCGTGCCCGCAGGTACAGACGCTCGATTTGGTGATCCGCCGACTTAGGATATCCATTCTGCTATCTTGGAGCGCTCCCTTGTTCCGGAGCCCATATTTTGGTACAAACTCTTTCGTCGTGTATATGTACGTCGATTCAGGGGTACGGCGGGGCTCTGTCCCGTCATATGATTCTGTGATTACTCTTAGAGGTCTGTAGACATGTGTGTGGGTTGTGAATAGTTACTGTTAAGTTATGTCTGTGTGATTTATGTTTTTGGCGGCCCCATTCGCCGTGGCGTACCTTATCGGCTCGCGTATGTATATATGTTTCGGGATGTTGTGTTTTATGACGGCCTTGCCGGCTTCTGTGCGATATATATATGTTTATATGCGACAGTTTGAGACGACGTCTGACCTTTGTATATGTATAAGTTATTTGTATGCTGATTCTGGTTAATGGGTGTGTACGAGTGCCCAGCTCGGGCACTAGTCACGGCCTACGGGGTTGGGTGGTGACACATTTGAGCAGTGCTAGCCAAGCACGAACGAGTGTAAACACGAGTGTGGTGAGATTTTTTTTACTACTAACGTGTTTGCTAAGTGTTCTTTGCAAGTACTTCTCCATGGATTTTGATTCATGTGGTGACGATTATGATTGTTACGATGATGATGGTTGTAGTTATGAAAGGGAGGACTATGGGAGCTATCAAGGGTGTGACGATGGGGAATATGAGGGCTATATGGGAAATAGTGATCATGAGGAAGTTCGAGGATAGAATTACCATTTTGAAGGAGAATACGAAGAGAGTGGTACTCATGTGTCTTATGAGGAAGATAGGGACGAAGAAGAACCTTGTTATGCTTCGTATGATGAAGGTAATGAAGGAGAAGGTTCTTGTGCTATACATCATGATGATGAAGATGACTCGAGGCATGACTCTCCTTCACACGTGTCTCATGGGTCTCATAGGGAAAATCCTTATACAAATAGGACTTGTGAAAGGTATGGCTATGAAGGTAGTGGGAGTGCTCATATTGATTATGGAAGGACTTCTAGTGGGCATACATATGCTACGTCTTGTAGTACTTCCTGTCCGAAGCAAAATGGCATGGTTGGGAATGTGAGTACTAGTTGGAGTTGTCCTACGCAAAAGAAGGTGGTTCCAAAAAGGCTATGCATGGAGACCAAGGTAAACCTTTGTGGTAGAGAGGGAATCCTTGTGCTTGATGATGATTGTTACACCAACTTCATCACCCCTCATGCGGCTAAAGAGCTAAGGTTACCTTGCGTGATTAGGCGGACTCCTTATTTTGAGGAGGGGGATATTGGGTTGATAGGAGGGTGATGGGAAGGTGATGGTATCCATTTCACTTGGCGAGTACCAAGAGGAGGTTTGGTGTGATGTGCTTTCAATGGATAATTGTCACGTATTTTTAGGAGCCCTTTGGTTCCAAAAGCATGGAATCCCATATGAATAAGATTGGCATCGATATGTAGTGGACAAGAAAGGCAAATTTCTCTTTCCATGCGTACTTTTTAGGAGGAGTCCAAGTACAAAAGTGCGAGATACCCATGTGAAATGGCCTACCTTGGCTAGGGAAGCTAGTGGAGAAGAATATGAGAAATGGGAGTCCATAATAGATGAAATCTTCGCTAGCTACAACTATTCACAAGAAATGATGATGGACTTAGCCGTTCAAACTTTTGACTAAAGCTTGTCAAATATTGGGAGTATGTGAAATGTTGTGGGAGACTAGTGAGGAGTCCAATCGAAACTTGGGAGGACATGAAAAGGATGTTGAGAGGCCAATATCCCAAGCCATATATGAGAAGAAATGAATCTTCGAGGGGTACCTCTTTTGAGAGAACCCCATGCTTGAAGGCAAAGACGGCGGCCACAACTCTCCCTTCAATTAGTCAAAGGAGCTTACATGAACACCAAGATTTTGAGGTAGTGGAGACCTAGGGGCAAGTGAGCTCCAAAGATGAAACTCGAGGCAAAGGAAATGAATGCGAACTTCAAGGTACAATAGCTAATCTTAACTCTCTAAATGATGTAAATGAACATGTTGTTGAAGTGAGTGTACATGATAGCTTTTCCCTAAGTGAACTTAATGAATCTTTGCCTTGTGATGTGCCTAATGCTATAATGACAATTGACAATGTAACTGAAATAGATGGTCAACGCTAGTTGATCCTACTGATGACTATCTTGACTCTTCTTTTGAGTCCAAGTTGTTCCACCTAGTGTTGATCCTCTTGATATGCATGTGTTATATCCCATGTTCTCGTGCATTGGAAAGCGTGCGACTTAAATAACATTAGTAATGAAAGTGAGGTTATCCCCCAACCTAAGGTGGTTAGAGTGATGGTACAAATATATCATAAGGATTAGAAGTTAAACAAATCGAAGAAAATAAGTTTCGTCGAGGTTCAAAATTTATTTGAATGAAATACGGTCCAAACTATAATATCCCGTATTTTGGACCAGGAAATTGAACCGTCCAACATGAGTAAATTTACCCGAGCACGGAGAATTTGGTCATATTCAAGCATGAAAATCAAGAACTTGGTATATACAACGAATGAAGTCCCAAAATGAATTAAATAGTGAATTTATTTGTTACCGTGTATAATAATTATTCATTAATAGATAAACTATATTATATGAATAAGAGGACATATGAAATTATATACATGCATTTAAGTAGGTGGTGGCAATTTTAGTGACAAGTGTTGCATAGATATGCCAAGAGGGCACGTGTTAAAAAAGGGGAAAGGAAAGTACCACTAATACCTTGAATCATTTTTGGTTAAGAATTCTTAAAATCAAAAGGAAAAATGGTTTAGCACTTATTTCCACCAAAAATAGCAAAGTGAATTCCTCTTTTTTTTTTTTCAACAGCAACGTTCCCTTTCAAATTATAGGTTCTTGATTGTAGATCTCTACACAAAAATATAAGGACACAAAGGTAGTTGCTGAATTTTTATCTCATCTTCTCCTTCCTTGATAGCCAAGTGATGGCATAAACGTATTGGAGTATTGTCACCTTATTGTGTGGCTAATTTTGAAAGCCGAGAGCTGGGAGTCTAATAAAGTTCTAGAGATTAAGGTATGTTTTATCCCCGTATCTTGTTAATTAAGTTGTTTACGAAGGAATTCCCTAGTTTAAAATGGCGGAAATGGTGCTACAAATGTATTAACTAGATATGATTGCCTTGTGGGCTGTTTTGATGAGATTTTTGGGGAAATTCTCACGTGATTATGTTGCTATTTGATGTTATTTTTGTTGTTGGTGATGTTTTCCATGTTATGGACCGTTTTGGAATTGGATTGGAGCAAGGGTTATAGAGGAAATGCTGCCCGAATTTCATTAAGTTCCGTTTGTATACAAATTAGATAGTAAGTGGTGTAAATGGTCTAATTGTGATGTTATCGTCGTGATTGTAGACATACGGACTCGAGGAGTAGACGTTGGGTGATTAGGTAGATTGTCAGGTATGTAAAGCTATCTCTTATTTCTTTTTGGCATGAGTTACATAAACTGAGCGAACAACGAACATATATGACTCCAAGGAACTCTAGTTCTCAATAGTGCTTGACATGATAGTTATCTTTGATTCTCAAGTGTTGGTTCATTCTAATTAATCTATTGAGTCTCAGATAATGATTTAGTTTGTATATGGTTGCTCCTGATATTCTATTCGTGCATGACGTTATTACATCATTTCACCGAGTCTCGGGCCGGGTACGTATTCGTGCACAGATTCATTGCATTGTTCACCGAGTCCCTCATTAGAGGGCCAGGTACGGTATATATATGATTATTTCACCGAGTACATCACTAGAGGGCCGGGTACGGTATATATGTATATGACTTCATTCACCGAGTCCTATAATGGGTCGGGTACGGTATATTATATAGATATGCATGACTCTCATCTCATAAGGCACAGGTGCATTGGTATCTTTGATTATCATACTTGTCTCTGTCCTCTTTTACTCGGTCATGATCTTCTTTATTGTACTTCATGCTTTACTTACTCGGTACATTTTTCGTACTAACCCCCCCCCCCTTAACCGGGGGCTGCGTTTCATGCCCGCAGGTACAGACACTCAGTTTGGCGATCCTCCAGCCTAGGACTTCTGCTCAGCTGCTTGGAGAGTTCCATTGTTCCGGAGCTTGAGTCATTTTGGTACAGATCCTTGATATAGACTTATACATATCCAGGGGTACGGCGGGGCCCTGTCCCGTCATATTTCACTATTATACTCTTAGAGGTCTATAGACATGTGTCGGTTGTATATCGGCTTTGGTCAGCTATATCGACATAGTCCGTTTTGGATATTCCTGTATATAGTGGCAGCCTTGTCAGCTTTCCTATTTTGTTATGTTTTGGTTAGCTGTGACTCCTCAAGAGACAGGTTCTGATAACAACGAGGTTAGGGAAATCCCAAATTTATAATTAAAACATAAGAAGTGCGGAAGCAAAAATAGAAAATAATCTGAAAAATAAAGATATGGGAAATTCAGGGAAATAGTTCCAAGAACTTCCAAGAACGCAAGTTCTAAAGATTGAAAAGATCCAAGTAACAACGAATTGGTTATTGGATGAACCAAACGCCTTTACTTGAGAAACGAATCAAACTTAGAATTCGGATCTTGATCGCTTCCTGAGTAACGTTCGACAACAATTAGTATGTGTACTAATTGCCTTCTAAGAATACCAAGAAGAAACCAAAGATATCAAAAAGAAGTTATCTTACTACCTTGAACTATGAACTAGCTAGGTTGAAGGATAAATTCAAAGTAATTCTCCACAAAAGTTCAAAAGAACTCTCAATTATATTATATTCTTCAAAATCTGATTTACAATGAATGACAATCACCCCTTTATATAGTTGTAAAGAAGGAGCTAGTCAAAATAGAAATAAATGGGAATTATCTTCCCTAGAAGCATAAAAGACTTCCACACTTGGACAAGGCGATCAACATAGATTAAAACAACCTAGAAGACTACCACTTGGACCAATGCAAGTCAACATAGATTAAAACAACAATTATATATTCATTCTAGAAACTAATATTTGGGCTAATTTTGGGCTGCTGGAAACTTCTTCTTTTGGGGCTGATTTGGGCCTCATTCCATCTCACTTTGGACTTTAATTTGGGCCTCCAAATAAGTGTAAGAGTTGAGGAAAAAATCTGAATTGGGCTGGAGCTATTCTTCCATCACAAAACACTTTTGAATTGTTGATTGCAGCCCATTAAGCTTGTCTTGCAATTTCCTCGTTTGAGATCTTGTCATGGGTCTTCTTGGAACTTCCAAATCTTCATCCACGTCCTTCAATAATTCTGAGCTACCATGGATGCTATCATTCCCCTCTTCTTGAGATGAATTCATCCTCGAATTTAAACCTGCATCAAATAAGGAAAGATCATAAACATTGAAAGTAGCACTAACTTGATACTCACTAGGAAGATCAAGTTTGTATGCATTGTCTCCAATCCTTTCAAGGACTTCAAATGGACCATCTCCTCTTGGGTCTAGTTTGGATCTTCTTTTGGCAGGAAACCTTTCCTTCCTAAAATGCACCCATACTTGATCCTCGGGCTTAAAAATAACAGATTTTCGCCCCTTTTTTCTCCTTAAGGCAGTCTGCTCATTCTTCCGCTCAATTGCAAGCTTTGTTTGTTCATGAATCTTCTTCATCATTTCAGCCTTCTTCCTACCATCAAGATTAACAATATTATTAGTAGGCAAAGGCAGCAAATCAAGGGGGGTGAGGGGATTAAAGCCATAAACAACTTCAAAAGGAGACTGACCTGTAAAAGAATGGACAGTTCTATTATAGGCAAACTCTACCATGGCCAAATGTTCTTCCCAAAATTTTAATTTTCCTTTTAGAACAGCCCTTAACATATTCCCTAAAGTCCTATTAACTACTTCTATTTGCCCGTCAGTTTGCGGGTGACAAGACGTAGGAAATAGTAGTTTAGTTCCCAACTTTCCCCAAAGAACTCTCCAAAAGTGACTTAAAAACTTAGCATCCCTATGTGATGCATCATTAGTCTTCAAACATGGAATAAAGCGAGCCATTTTTGAAAATCTATCTACCACCACAAATATATTGTCCTTACCATTCTTAGTTCTAGGCAAACCTAACACAAAATCCATGGAAATATCAAGCCAAGGGGAAGTAGGAACATGTAAAGGAGTATAAAGACCATATGGTAACACTTTCAATTTGGCTTGTTTACATTCAAGACATTGAGAGCACACTTTCTCAACATCCTTTCGCATGCCTGGCCAAAAGAAATGTTTAGCAAGTATATCCAAAGTTTTGGGCACTCCAAAGTGTCCCATGAGTCCACCACAATGTGCTTCCCTAACAAATAATTCACGCAAAGAGCAATTAGGGATACACAATTTATTTTCCTTAAAAAGAAATCCATCTTGAAGATTAAACCTATCATAAGGACCCAACTTACATTCTGCAAAAACTTTGCCAAAATCAGAATCATTAGCATAAAGGCCCTTGATTTGATCAAAACCCATCAGTTTAGAAGTAAGAGTAGAGACCAAGGCATACCTTCTTGACAGTGCATCAGCAACTACATTCTCCTTTCCTTTCTTGTAAGCAATCACATATGGGAAAGTTTCAATAAATTCAACCCATTTTGCATGCCTACGATTAAGCTTACCTTGACTCTTCAAATATCTCAAGGATTCATGATCAGTCTTAACCACAAACTCTCTAGGCCACAAATAATGCTGCCATGTAGCTAAAGCCTTTACCAAAGCATATAGCTCTTTGTCATAAGTTGACTAGTTCAATGTAGCTCCACTCAACTTTTCACTAAAGTGTGCAATAGGCTTGGACTCCTGCATCAAAATAGCACCTATTCCTTTTCCAGAAGCATCACATTCAACCTCAAAAGACTTAGAAAAATTAGGTAATTGCAAAAGAGGAGCGGAACATAATTTTTCTTTCAACAAGTTAAAACCATCATCTTGGTCTTTCCCCATGTAAAAACCTTATCTTTCTTGATAACTTCAGTTAGAGGAGCAGCAATGGTGCTAAAATCTCTAACAAATCTTCTATAAAAACTAGCAAGCCCATGAAAACTTCTAACCTCAGTTACACTCTTGGGTTTAGGCCACTCTTTGCTTGCCTTGATTTTATCTTCATCAACCTCAACTCCTTTAGAATTGACCACAGAACCCAAGAATACCACACAAAAGGCACACTTTTTGAGATTAGCAAACAATTGTTGTTTTCTAAGACTTCAAAAACTTGTTTTAGGTGTTCCACATGCTCATCTAGAGTTTTAGAAAAGATCAAGATATCATCAAAATAAACCACCACAAACTTTCCATGAAAATCCTTAAAAACATGATTCATCAATCTCATGAACGTCGGGTGCATTAGTCAAGCCAAAAGGCATAACTAACTACTCACAAAGCCCATATTTGGTCTTAAAGCGAGCTTTTCCATTCATCTCCGGATTCATTCGAATTTTATGGTAACCACTTTTTTAGATCAATTTTAGAAAAGATTTTGGACCCGTACAATTGATCAACATGTCATCAAGACGAGGATTAGATGACGATACTTTACCGTAATCTTGTTGATAGCTCGGCAATCCACGCACATCCTCCAAGATCCATCTTTTTTGGGCACCGGAAACGAAGGAACTGAGCAAGGACTCGGGCTCTCTCACACAAACCCCTTTTTAAGCAACTCTTCCTACCTTTGGAACTCCTTTGTCTCTTCGGGATTACTCCAACCGCGAGGCCTATTTGGAATCGTGCACCAGGCACAAAGTCAATTTGGTGTTCAATTCCACGAAAAGGTGGAAGACCTTTAGAATATCTTCGGGAAAGATATCATCAAAATCTACCGCAAAGAGAAAAAACACTACTTGGCAAAGAAGAAGTTAGTAGCTCGAATTAATCAAGACTTCTTTGTAAGTAAGTAGTATTATGGGCAATCCCTCTTTTCTTGCATTCAAACACTCTTTTGGCTTTTATATAGAGACTATTTTTTTCTTTTCCTTAGCCTCTTTCCTCTCACCAAAACTTTCTTTTTTTCCACTCAAACCCTCTTTTACCTCTTTGCTTAAGTTGCTGCCCTCTTTCTCTCTCTCTTGGCCATCTTTCATTTCTTTTCCCTCAAGCTCACCTTTTTTCCGCCCCCTTTGTTTTCCCATTGATTCCCTCAATCTCTTTTGATCTTCAAACACCTGAGAAGGTGTTAAAGGTGCAAGAGTATACTTCTTGCCATTAAGCTCGTTGAATATCTATTCTTCCTTCCATCATGAAAAGTATTCCTATCGAAGCGCCATGGACGACCAAACAAGATATGACAAGCTTGCATGGGAATGACAAGACAAAGAGTATCATCCTCATACTCGCTAGCATTGAATGAAATCATGCATTGTTTGTTGACTTTCAGTTCACCACTATCATTCAACCATTGGAGTCTATAGGGCTTAGGGTGTTTCATGCATGCAAGCCCTAACGTATCTACCAAGTGTGAACTCACTACATTAGCACAACTACCACTGTCGATAATCATAGAACAATTTCTCCCCCTTATCCGACACCTAGTATGGAATATATTTTCCCTTTGTTCTTCACTATTGACTCCCAAATTGATAGCCATAATCCTCCTAACTACTGCAACCAAACCATCATTAAAAGGAAATTCTACATCATCTTCACTCACACCTCCCTCTTCTTCCTCTTTCTCACTTTTTTCACTCTCATACTCTCCATCTTCTTTCATGAGAATATTTCTTCTATTTGGACATTCATGCATCATATGCCCTCTTCCATGACATGTGTAACATTGAATAGAACTAGAAGGTTTTGGTGATTTAGGATTAAAAGTTTTACCTCCCACTTTGTCATCTACTTTGGCCTTCCCCTTACCTTCTTGAGGCCTAGAAGTCACATCTTGTTTCGGCCATGGCTTCTTTGAATTGGTGTTTGGCGACTCCTCCATGGCTAGCTTCTGCTTTCTTTTAATTGCTTTTCTAGTTTTGACCATATCCACTAACTCATCTAAAGTTACATATTGTTGTATCTCTACTACATCAGCTATTTCTTTATTTAAACCATTAAGAAATCTAGCCATAGTGGCCTCTTCATCTTCCATACAATTAGCTTGGATCATAGCCATATCCATAGCTTTGAAGTATTCATCAACGATCGTGGTTCCCCTGCTCAATCTTCGAAGACGCATTTGTAGGTCTCTTTGAAAGTGGGAAGACACGAACCTCTTCTTCATGACTCTCTTCATCTCAGCCCAAGTAGCAATGGGTGGTTCTCCATCTTGTTGTCTATTCCTTGTAAGCTTTTTCCATCAAATAGAAGCATAGTCAGAAAATTCAACAACGGCAAACTTTACCTTCTTAGCTTCAGAATAGTTGTGACAATAAAAAATGGCTTCAACTTTCGCTCCCAATCAAGGTACAAGTCTGGATCTCTTGTGCCCTTGAAAGTTGGCATCTTCATCTTTATGCTATTAATGTTATCATCTTCCACTCTTCCTCGTTGTCCCCTCCTATCTCTCCCTACCCTATCTAGATTTATATCAAGATCATTAACAAAATCATCTATAGGGTTTTCTTGATTTACAATGGGGGCATGGGGCATATTTCTTCTATTTTGAGGCCTAGGATTATTTTGTGGTTGTACAACATGTTGATCTCCCCTCACTAAGTTCGGCTATTGTCTCATTTTGTTGACAATGGCATCCTTGATCTCTTGAAATTGCAAGGTCCATCTTTCGAATTGTTGGTGCATAGCTTGTAGAGCGAAGTCATTTCTTCCTCGGATCTCGGCTTCTTGACGAGTCCTCCTTTCATCATCACTACTACCTGTATTGGTCATCTCAAAAACTATTTATCACTCAAACTTTGGCTTTTTTTTTCCTCAATTGTTCTCACTCACTCTTGCCTTATTCCACTCAAATAACCTTTGGGGAAAACACTTTATGGATTTATAATTAAACCCCACTCGAATCAAGCCCTTAGTAGTAAAATAAAGAGTTTTGGGGCACTAAAGAAAATGAAGAACCAATCCTAGAAAGAATTAGAATTTAGTTGAAACAAGACTCGAACAAAAAGGACCTTTTTTTTTTTTTTTAACAAGATAAAAGGAGTAAGAAAAAAAATTGATTGCTTCTTAGCTTTAAAGATCTAGGATCCCCTCTTCTTGTTTTCTAAACTTCTTGTTTTCTATCTTAATCTTTAGAAAACAAATAAATGGAAGAAATTTCTTGAAGAGCAAATACTAAACTTTTTTTTCGTCCTTTGTTAGCGCACTTTTAATTACTTTTAATTTTTTTTTTGCTTTTTTTCTTCTTCAAGAAATCCCCAAGATTATCAAGAACAGAATCTTGATAAAACCGCTCTGATACCACTTGATAACAACGAGGTTAGGAAAATCCCAAATTTATAATTAAAATATAAGAAGTGCGGAAGCAAAAAATAGAAAATAATCTGAAAAATAAAGATATGGGAAATTCAAGGAAATAGTTCCAAGAATGCAAGTTCTAAAGATTGAAAAGATCCAAGTAACAACGAATTAGTTATTGGATGAACCAAACGCCTTTACTTGAGAAACGAATCAAACTTAGAATTCGGATCTTGACCGCTTCCTGAGTAACCTTAGACAACAATTAGTATGTGTACTAATCGCCTTCTAAGAATACTGTCACGACCCGAACTACGAGCCGTGACGGGTATCCGGGGCTAACCACCGAACACCACTCATATTACTACTAATCTGCTCTCATTCATGATATACGTACTCGTAATCATAGAAAACTATTAACATTTGAAACATAATTACTTTTATAAACATAGGCCCTTCGGCTATCAAAATAATATATACATGCATATACATACGAACTATGGGACCATACTACCCACACTGCGTGTCTACGAGCCTCTACTAGAGTACTAGACATATGGACGGGACAGGACCCCGTCGTGCCCAATAATGAATATATATACATATGTACCAAAAGAATAATCAATGGCGACTCGAAGAATGGAGTGCTCTCAAATCACCGGCCAGCTCCTGTGAGTGCGGGTCCCTCCCCTGTCTACCTGTGGGCATGAACACAGCGTCCGAAGAAAAGGACGTCAGTACGAATATTGTACTGAGTATGTAAGGCATAGACAATAATAAAACATCAATGAAATAAGGAGGCATCAATGAAGGGCAAACTATAACTGACTGAATCATAAAGGAAATCATACATGCATGGCTTACTCTCATAATCATCATCATGTCATTTATGCATAAGTGTATAAACTGTCCGACCATACAGGTACGGTGTGATAATCAATAATATTAGCCCGCGTCCAGGCCTCCCGTGTCCGGGGCATCATTTCATGCCGCCCACTAGTGGTGTCTGCCCATGCCATTTGGCCATGGTGTATAGCTGCCCGCCTTGGCGGTGACTGCCCAGCCATATATGTCACGACCCAACCCCGTAGGCCGTGACTCGTGCCCGAGTTGGACACTCATACGTACCCTTAACCCACATTAGCGTAATGACAAAATAAACATATATAATAATTAAGGGATACCGACAGATGACGCACAAAAGTGAATATGGCGCACGAAGGCCGATCGGGCCGTCACAAAATATATATACAATCCCCAACGTACACAAACTCACATAACATATACAGAACCCACAACATATGTCTACAGACCTCTACAGACTGGAAACATAAACATATGACGGGACAGGGCCCCGTCGTACCCTGAAATCCGAATGTACATATGCATTAGTAAAAAGGCTGTACCAAAATATAAAGCTCCCGAACAAAGGAGCACGTAAAGTAGCCGGGTAGATAGCCTAAGCGGGCGGATCTGCAAAGCGTGTATCCGTACCTGCGGGCATGAAACGCAGCCCCCGAAGAAAGGGGTCGATGCGGAAATATACTTGAATATGTAAAGCAAGATCGTAATGAATAAAATTAAGATCGAAACCGAATGCGGAGAATGAATGAAATACATATAGCGATCAAAATGCATATCAGAAATCATAAATAATACATGCAGAAAACATATGCCAAAGCCGGCCCCGTTAGGGACTCGGCAGTCAGAACGTGGTCGCCCCCGACACTGGCGCCACAACCATAACGCGATCATATCATGCCGGATGGCCATAACAAAGCATAATCATCAAATATCAGCATAAGCGTACATGGCACATCATACACCACAACCCATGTACGTATCATACCTGCTCCCTCACACCGGAGCATGGCGAAAAATGCAGAGGAATACGCTTGAGAACATATCCTGGCCCGGGCTCAGTGTGGGAAACATTGAGGCATCCACGAATGGAGTAGTGAGAAACTAAATGCAATAAAATACCATATAGATTTCCAGAGACTCAATGAAGCATAGCGAATGACAACCAAGCAATGGAATCGGACGGAATCATATTAAGTGAATTTCGGATGTCATAATGGATTACGGAGAAATACCCTTTCTACGATCATTTCCATGTTCCAAAATAGTTTACAAGACTTAAGGAAATATTTAAAACAATTTACATTTAGTAGTTAAAATAGTAGTTAGAACATTTCCTTTAGAACCACTCGAAGACAAATCATAAATACAAAGGGTAAAATCGGAATTAATGGGTCCACTTCGGGACAACCGAAGCGATGGGCTTGAATCATGTATATTATGCCTATGGAATCACCTATATAGGTCCTAGGGACGTTCCATAACTTTCTAGGCAATTTGTAAAAATTTGCATAATTCTTTTCAATCAAAACATACTTGAAGGATTCAATTCCATTGGACGAAAAAGGGGCATTTTCAAACGCGGATTCCGATGAACAGAACACTTCTCGAGATTCAAATCCGATCCTAGTACACTTAGGACATGCCAAGAGAGGAATAGGAAAGCTTTACATACCTTTCGCGCCTTTTACGCTCTCCAAAATTCGATTCTCTTTTCGTCCAAAACCTACAAAGGGTCAAGTTTGCCATAAGTTATCCATAAGGCTTTAGGCATTCATTTTGCACTAATACTTGTCTAACAAAATTTCGGCAGCACCTCCCCTATAAATATGACGCCCCGAGAATTTAACTCGGCTCAATGTCAACAACAACCAAACCAACAACATTAATTCACAACGAGGATCGCATACTAACACGAATAGTCTTCTTTCAACATAAGGCAACAACTTCCAAACTAACTTCACATTTCAAATCAATATCAATGTTTACATACTCATTTGCTTCCCAAGATCATTCCAACGTCATTTGGAGACATTTCATGAGATTTCACATATTATTCGCAAAATATACAAACTTTCCACCGAAACCATAACTCGTCCAAAACTTCCATTCTTCAACCACATGTTCATAACACATGATCATTTCTCAAATTCATTAATAACAATCATAACTAGCACTTAAACAATGCATTTCCATATTTACATATCAACTATGTTAGATTACATATACTTTCCTACAATAACATATATGCAATTCTAATGCCAAACTTAAATCGTTAAACTTCCATTTACACTATAAAGATCACAACGACGCAACTAACATATTAAACAAAATAAATTCCTCATTGGTTCATTGTCCCTATAACCCACGGCCATAGGCCAAATTTCAACTTCACCACATTTTAATCCATCTTCCACTTCCAATACAAATTCTACAATGTCTACAATTATAATACAACATAAAATCCAACATAATCACACTACACACTAAACATACATACGGCCACCTACATGCATTCCCTTCCGCCATGCAAACTTCCATATTTCTACGCTTTCAACTTGTCTCTACATACCACAACACAAACCAAAGCTTCATGACATGGAAAAGGGATTGAAACCTTACCTTTCTCTTCAAACTTCTTCACTTAACCCAATTGCGGAATCGATGAAACAAACGCGCTAAGTCACGAAACAACTGCACCACGTTGTAGAGGGACCTTGAATTAGTATAAATACCACAAGAGAATAATTTTGGAAGCAAGATTTTTGGGAGGTGATTTCCACTATGGTCAGCCGAATGCTCTCTCTCTCTTTTTTTTT
The DNA here is from genome assembly GCF_029784015.1 of Lycium ferocissimum. NCBI lineage: Eukaryota > Viridiplantae > Streptophyta > Magnoliopsida > Solanales > Solanaceae > Lycium > Lycium ferocissimum. The sequence continues at coordinate 36,463 of NW_026726192.1, forward strand.
TTTTTTTTTTTGCTCTTGTTTTCTCTTGTTCAATGTTTCTTGAATTTTCTTGAAACTTTAGCCCCTCTTATAATTTAATTGATCATATGCATAGCACATGACCACTACATGGGTTTGGGCCAAGGCATGGTATGGCCGGCCACCCTCTCTTCTTGGGCTTCAATTTTCCATTTTTTTTAAGCCCAATTGATGACGGATCGCTTTTGGAAATTCACGGGACTAATTTACAAAATTCCAATTTTGCCCTTAACCTTCCTTAATATTTCCGCGTCGATATTTCCTTAAACATCACATGCACATTAAGTAGGATCCAATTAAAGCCTTATTTCTTACCATTCCGAATGGTTTCCAATTTTTCCGACTACGCATAAAATGCGAGGTGTAACAATATAGGCGCGGTGTAATATCATCATGTGCTCATTATATTATGCTCACCATAGTATACTCATCATAATATGCTTATCATAACATGTTTATCATAACTCATCGTAGCACATGCGTAGAGACTCATAGACAATCATCGTATCGGGGTGACGTAAGGTCGTAAACCCCGACTTCATTATGGAACATTCCGTTAAACGTCCGCCCTCACCTTGAAGGAACAAGCATATGGTGAGTGTATACAATGATCAACGTCAATAGATTATACATAGCATTACTAGCGCTTAGGAGCATCATATCATAGACTATAAAGCTTGCTCTAGATTTTTGCTTGTCATTGTCGTTATCTTACTCGTAGCATATTTCTCATCTCGTATGGTCTTTTATGACTAAGGACTCATAGCTTTCTAGAAGAGGGGACATTCATAGGGAAGGAGGAAATTCATGCCACAAGATTCATGCCTTAGAAAGAAAGGATTAGCCTCACATACCTTTGTCGTTTAACTATTTTACCGCTTGCTCGTTCTCCTTTAATGCTTGCGTCTTTACCTTCAAAAGAGTTCGTGTCTTCATTAGCTAGGCAATTATAAGAACGTGCTTCTTAAGGCTAAAGAAAATTGGGCAGCGTTTCCTTTGTTTATACTACTTTCCGCCATATTCCATATCAACTCCCAACATTCATAACAACAATCACAATATCGCTAGCAACAATCGCCATTCACTTACATTATTCACATTTCACAATTCTACACCAATTCACCAAAATCATGACTAAAGTCTATTATCGTGTACTTACACATAAAATACTTATTTCATGTTCTAAATGTCTCTCATAACGCATCTATAATCTCAACGTAACCATTTTCATGGTTCACTCCAACCACTATTCCAATGACATTATTCGCCCATTTTGTAACCCATTTTCTATACTTATAATCCATGTGCTTCAACTTAATAATACTTCAAACAACATAAAAAGATCATAAAACTTACCTTAAATGATAGAGGAATAAGCCTTGGATGACAATTCACCTTTCCATCAAAACCCTATTCTCTTCTTTTTTGGATTCTCTTGATTTGGATGACTTCAATAAGGTTTCCTTCACTTGATTCACTTGATTTCTTATTGTTAGTCTTTGATTCCCTTTGCTTTCTTATGGATGAAATATTTGGAAGGTTCTAGAGGTGTGGAGAGGTTGAAGACGTTGATGGAAATGAATGAAATAAAGTGGGATCACATTTAAAGACTTGGAATGATTTCAGTCGGCGGGACTTCCACGGACAGCTTCACGGTCCATGGATCATGGTGTTGGTCGTGGAACTGGTCGTGGTTCACGACCAGCCAGCCATCTTCTCTGCTGGCTGTTCCACGGACACATCCACGGTCCGTGGAACATTATATGGTCCGTGGAACCTTGGCCGTGGAACTCACAGTTCCCTCAGAATGGTTCCCGTCGTTTCGTTTGTTCTCCAATCCTTGTGGGACCTTCTTAGCACTTGTTCATCACTTCATTATTAATCTAGGGGGCGTTATAACTCCTCTCCAAAACATCCTTAAGGCATCATTAACTCAATACTCACAATTTTTGCCCGACACACTAACTTATAACTCACTTTCCTTAACGACTTTCTCTCTTCGATTCGAATGTCTTTGGAAATCTTAGTTAAGACTATCAATCAATATTTCTTGCTTATCCAAACCCCGTATCCTGATATCATGCCCTTCTCAAGTCTATTCACTTGTAAGATAAGGGGAAATTTCCGAGGTGTAACATTCTTCCCCCCTTTTGGAACATTCGTCCTCGAATTTTAAATTACTAGGAATTCTAGAAAAATTTCGTCAGAGTTTCCCCTGTAATATGGCACTACCATCCTGTCACAACAACCCATAATATCATTGCCTCACAGGGCCACAACACAATAGCAGTATAAATTGGCCACACACGACCCATATACATAAAAGTAAAGCATACATACCTTATTATCTTGATGCTTCATCATAAATCTCTTCTGGGGACTGAAATAAATGTGGATATGTGGATTTCATCTTCTCTTCCTCTTCCCAAGTCATCTCTTTCCGATTGTTATTTCGCCATAATACCTTGACTGAAGCTACTTCCTTATTTCGAAGTTTCCGTACTTGCCTGTCTAATATTGTAATAGGTACTTCTTCATAGGTTAGCTTTTCTGTAATCTGAATGTCATCGACTGGCACAATCTTTGTGGGATCTCCGACACACTTGCGGAGCATTGAGACATGAAATACTGGATGAACTAATTCAAGCTCTGAAGGCAAGTCTAATTCGTAAGCTTCTTGACCCACCTTGCGGATGATTTTGTAGGGTCCAATATATCGAGGACTTAACTTTCCTTTTTATCCAAATATCATCACCCCTTTTATTGGTGACACTTTTAGAAACACCCAATCATTAACTTGAAATTCTAAATTTCACCGGCGGTTGTCCGCATAAGACTTTTGGCGACTTTGGACTGTCAATAGTGGATCTCGAATCACCTTGACTTTTTCTACCGCTTGTTGAATCAGCTCGGGGCCTATTAATTGTACTTCTCTGACAACAAACCATCCAATCAGAGATCTGCACTTCCTTCCATATAACGCTTCATACGGAGCCATTTGGATACTGGAATGATAGCTATTATTATAGGCAAATTCAATTAGGGGTAAGTGGTCATCCCAACTACCGCTAAAATCTAAAACACATGCCCTTAGCATATCCTCCAAGGTCAGTATAGTACGCTCGGCTTGTCCGTCAGTTTGCGGATGAAATGCCGTGCTAAGCTTCATTGAGTACCTAGACCTTCTTGAAAGGATTTCCAGAACTTAGCTGTAAACTGTGCTCCTCGGTCCGTGATAATAGATATTGGAATACCATGAAGTCTCACAATTTCCTTGATATACAACCTCGCATAATCTTCTGCTGAGTACGTGTCACGACCCAACCCCGTAGGTCGTGACTAGTGCCCGAGCTGGGCACCCAAACACACTTATCAAATATAATCACATACGGATGGCTTATACATCTATAAATATCAAACGTGGCTCCAAATGGACGCATACAAACACATAAACTGTACAGGAGCCGGTAAGGCTGTCATAATATGCATAACATGTTAAAGCATATATACACGCAGCCGACAAGGCTTCCACGGCGGATGGGCCGCCCAAACACAACTCACACGTCGCATCCGAACAAACCGTACATAACCCATCTCTATGTCTACGGACCTCTATCTTACCGAACAACGGAATCGGATGACGGGACGGGGCCCCGCCGTGCCCCGAACAAACATAAACATATACATCGAAGGGTATATACCAAAAATATCAGCTCCGAACAAAGGGAGCACTCGAACATGCGAATGGGAATCCTACGCCGGTGGATCACCAAAATGCGTATCCGTACTGCGGGCATGAAACGCGGCCCGAAGAAAGGGGGTCGGTACGAATATGTGCGAGTATGCAAAGCAGTAAGTACAGGAACGAAGTCATAATCGAAGTAAGGTATACAGAACGTGAGCATAACAACTCAAATACCCAAGTGCTTATCCGAAATACATATCATACCTAGGCAGTACAGGAGACAAATATAACCATCAGAATGCCCAAAATGCTTAGCTTTATTTCGAAAAACATTTCTGTCCCACGTATACGGAAAATAAAACATATCATATAAACTGACATTAACCGAATGCCGCGGAACGTACGGCCCGATCCATAATCAATATAATAATCATAAGCATACCGTAGTGCATTGTAACATCATGATCGATCATATGAGATGCCATTAACCGATGTGGGATTGGCCTAAACCAATGTGGGATTAGCCTAAACCGATTAATGGAATGTTACCTCACTACTGGGTTTGCCCCACCATTGGGTTTGCCCCACCACCGGCTCTGATTCCAACAAATCACATATTCCAAAAATCCATACATATAACATATAACGTAGCATACATACACAGTACCCGACCGAAAGGGGCTCGGCGTACGGACACATCATAACGGCAGAATAAATAATATACGGTTCCGGCCAAAGGGGCGCGGCGGGCGAACACATCATCCCTCAGAACGCAACATTGTGCACACAATAACATAACCGGCCCGAGACTTGGCGAATGATGTAACCACAGAATGTATGAACAAAATCGTGAGTAACCAAATACAGTTTAAAACATTTTCAAAGACTTAATGGTTTAATCAAAACAACCGTCTTTTATAAGCCAAAACAATAGTCAAATCGTATTTTCTTCCGAATATCGCTCGGGGACATACTGATCGATCTTCAAAAACCATAGTCACGTACCAAAATCATGTGCATAAGATCATTATCATAAACTTAAAATTAAGTAAACTGAGCATACTTGGAATCGGGATAGTAGTCATATCATATCCTCTCAAAAGTCGTCAGAGGTACATAAAGGAGGGTCGCGGGACCCACGAACGGGTGTCGACCCGAGCCGGGCCCGCCTATGGAAAACATAGTCTTCATACATCATGGAATCATTTTTTAGCGTATCGAAGCGATCCGGTTCTGTTTGTGAAAGTTACGAACTTTCGTAGTTTTCGGAATTATTTAGGAACAAAACTCTTTTAAAACCAACTTTTATGCAACTTTGAAACTTAGTCATACAAAAGACATAGGAGCCAATATTTCATCATATCATGCATACGTAGACCAAGAAACAAATAATAATCACAGACATGGTCGGATCGCGGGAGTAGAATTCCCTCGAGACTCGTATCATAGCCTATTTACGGCTAAGGCATGCCAAAAGGAAGAAGGGTCGCGCTTTACATACCTCGATCGCTTTCAACGTTAATCCAACTCAAGCTAGTCCAACTCAAACTTGTGTCTCGGGCTGCCCAAAGTCTACATAACAAGTCATAATATGCCAAACATTAGCTAGAGATATTTAGGCATTTAATTCCAATTTAGCCCTTAATTCTACGTAAATTTGGGCAAAGCATTTCCCTGTAAATAGGCCACCCCGAGAATTTAACTCGGCCAAAATCAACAACAACAACAACAACAACCAACCTAGCAACATCAATAACCAATCCGAAAGGCAATACAACAATAATAACTCTCTTTTCCATCATTCAACAACATTCATAAATTCAATTCAACGGCTTACCTTCAAGCCAACATCGACGCTTATACATTCAAATACTAATCCGAACCCATACCAACAATACTTAAAGACATTCCAAGCAATTCATATAACATTTCCAACAATCCAACAATTCCTCTAATCCACCCGAAATCAGCCCCCAAACCCGAGAACCTCACTCTAACACATTCCTCATTTTCAAATCATGATTTGCATCCACAATTCACATTCTAACAATGCTATTCTCATCAATATACAAATTACATTAAATGTACAATAGCCTCCAAATCAGTCCACAACAATTACAACATCAATTTGAGTCATTAAACATTCATTTCCAACATAGAATTCATAACGACGACGACTAAAACATTAAGCGACATTAATGCGTTCTTTGTTATATTCCATGATCATTTTCGGCCAACACAACATATATACATATTAATGATTCTCACTCATTCTTCACCCGACAATGATCATAACATACTAACTAGACCTTAATTCATCACTCAAACATAACACACAACACACACACTTCACACGCCCAACCCTCACACACATGGCCTCAATTCCAACTTACTATATTTCATGAATTTCCTTCATTTTAGCATACTACAACATACATACAACCTTTATAACACATAAAACATAATCAAATCTTACCTTTCTTCCTTCAACCTCACAATAGGCTAGGGTTTGCGATAATGAAAACTAGCGGGTTGATCGCTCCAACAACGCTTCACGCTACTTAGGGACCTCAAAATAGTGGGTTTGCATCAACAAAATAATTTTAGAAGGACTTGAATGAAAGTTGATTTTCCTCCCTCTTTGGCCGAGAGCCTCACTTCTCTTCACTTCTTGTTCTTATTTTTTTCTAGGTATGGGAATGATAAGGATGACTAGTTGGTCATCTTTTGTACCAAGGCAAGGCTCATATAAATGTCTCTTGGCCCACACTATGTGTTGGAGCAATTAAAAGTTGACACAAAATTTGTGTGGGAGCCATCATCCACTCACACGGCCAAGGCCTCAATTTGCATGATTTGCAAGTTCCAACTATATCAATTTTGGTCCCAAATTTTCCTAATTGTCCCATGCAACAAATTCATGCACAACTCATGACTCAAAATAAAATCGAAGGTCCAAAAAAATCGACTTTGCATCCGGAATGGTTTTGTCCTTAAGTTATCATAATTAATTAGGATTGTTCCAATGCATAAAATACGGATATAACGGACGCGTGGTTACCATTTGGAAAAAGCGAGTTGCTTTCGTCAATCTATCCACGATCACCCATATGGAATCATACTTGCCTCGGGAATGGGGCAATCCTACAATAAAATCCATGTTAATCACTTCCCATTTTCACGTAGGAATTTCCATTGCTCGCAATAACCCCCCTGGCTTTTGATGTTCTACCTTCACTTGCTGGCAATTTGGACATTGTGCTACAAATTCGCTTATGTCTCTCTTTTCATATCATCCCACCAATACATCAATTTGAGATCATGATGCATTTTTGTGGCTCCTGGATGAATAGAATACCGAGAATAATGAGCTTCTTCTAAAATTTGGCGGCGTAATTCTGCCACATCCGGAACACATAACCTATTCTGGTACCTGAGAACCCCGTCTGTTGAGACTTCAAATGGTGACTTTTCTTTTGGGAATTGCACACCTTTATAATACTTCAATTTGGGATCCTCGTATTGGTGCTTTTTTATCTCTGTGTCCAAGGATGCTTGTGGGATTGTTAACACTAACTCCAGCATCGCCTGAATCAATTACACGTACTCTAAGATTTGCTAGTTGATGGAGTTCACGAATCATTTCTTTCTTCTCCAAAGGCACTTCACATAGGCTAACCATAGATCGGCGACTAAGCGCATCCGCTACTACATTTGCCTTTCCGGGGTGGTATAAGATACTCACATCATAATTTTTTCGGTAGTTCTAACCACCCGCGCCGTATTTAACTCCTTCGTTTGAAAATGTATTGGAGACTCTTGTGATCGTATAGATATCAACATGTACGCCATACAAGTAATGTCTCCACATTTTTAAGGCATGAATGACTGCAGCTAATTCGAGGTCATGGGTTGGGTAGTTCTTTTCATGTTTTCGCAGCTGCCTCGAAGCATAAGCAATGACTTTTCCATGCTGCATTAATGCACATCCTAACCCAACACCGGAAGCGTCACAATACACAACATAGCCATCCGGCCCTTCTGGGAGCGTTAAAACTGGGGCTGAGGTTAACCTGTCCTTCAACTCTTGGAAGCTACGCTCACAAGTGTCATTCTACTGAAATTTTACTGACTTCTGGGTTAATTTCGTCAATGGGGCTGAGATGGATGAAAAGCCCTCTACGAATCTCCTATAATAACCCGCCAATCCTAGAAAACTGTGAACTTCTGTAGGCGTCGTAGGCCTTGGCCAAGTTTTCACAGCTTCAATCTTTTGAGTATCAACTCTAATACCATCATCTGAAATCACATGCCCTAGAAATGTCACGAATTTGCGAACTCGCACTTTGAAAATTTCGCATACAATTCCGAGCGGAGAATGCCGAGACAATACGTAGATGATGCATATTCGATTCACAGGCGAGAGTATACCAAAATATCATCAATGAATACTATCACGAACAGATCTAAGAGAGGCCTGAATAAATTATTCATTAAATTCATAAACACTGCCGGAGCATTAGTTAGCCAAAACGACATCACTCGGAATTCATAATGACCATATCTTGTCCTGAAAGCTGTCTTGGGAATATCTTCTTCTTTGACTCTCACTTGATGATAACACGATCTCAAATCT
>NW_026726193.1:0-36297 GCF_029784015.1 Lycium ferocissimum
TTTTTTTCTTTTTTTTCCCTTTAAAAAGCCCTTCAAGCATTGATTAGAATTCGAACGAGGCACATGTTTTGAACAAAACAACCGTAAGTCACTTGGAAAAGATGGCCAATAGAATATTTGAGGTGAATAGAATCACTTTCACCGACGATGAGTTACCTATGGAAGGAGCCGGACATAACAAGGCTTTGCGTTTAACTGTCAAATGTGAAGAACATTATGCGAAAAGATTCATGATTGATGGAGGCTCAGGTGTGGACATATGCCCCTCTTTACTTTGCAGGGTTTAAAAATCGGCACAGATAGGATTCGCACTAATGATGTGTGCGTCAGAGCTTTTGATGGCGTAAAAAGAGACACCATTGGTGAGATTGACCTTACCTTGACAATTGGACCTATTGATTTTGGGATTACGTTTCAAGTTATAGACATGGACACTTGCTACAACTTACTTTTGGGAAGTCCATGGATCCATACAGCTACAGCGGTGTCGTATACTTTGCACCAAGTGGTCGAGTTCGAATACGAGAAACGGGAAATCATTGTTCATGGGGAAGATGATCTTTTAATATACAGAGACCCTTCCGCCCCATGCGTTGAGGCCAAGGAAGGTTGTGGATCCCTTGTGTACCAGGCCTTTGAAATTGTGGTTGCCGATCAGTTCTTGGAAGGGAAGCCTCTTCCAGAGCCTCGTCTCTCCTCTACTTCGATCAGGGTGGCCACACAAATGCTGCAGAATGGTTATGAGCTAGGAAAGGGTTTAGGGGTGTCATTGCAAGGAATTTTTTACCCTATTTCTCCGTTTGGTAATCAAGATACTTTTGGGTTGGGTTTTAGGCCAACTGAAGCTGACAGAAAATGGGCAAAAGAAGAGACGAAGAAGGTTTGGAAACTGGCAAAGCCAATTTCTCACATTGTCGAGTGTTTTACTAGATCCGGACTTGAAGAGATCAGGACATGTCTGTCCAAAATGATATGGATGAAATATGTTAAGGGCTCAGAGAAATGTTCTATGGGGTAAACATGATTCAGATTGATGTAGGTCCTAGTCGTGCAGATGTGCAACTTGTTGGTCTAAATGTCAAGCTTACCAACTGGGAAGCAACTCCTCTCCCCACAAGGAACGAGTCTTGGTAGTTTATTTGCTGTTTTTCTTCTTTATGTATTTGGATTATTCTCAGGGTTCTAATCCAATTAGTTTAGTTGCTTTGCTTTGATGTTAACCCTTCTGTCCTTTCTAATTCAATGAAATGAAGTTTCAGTTTCTTAGTAATTTCGTTTTCTCCTTTTCCCTAATTTTGTTATTTTATTTTCATTTCTGTTTCGTTAATGTCGGCTTTAATAACATGACATGCATGCGAAATTCACGTCCAGATCTTAAAGAGCTGTCTAATCTCGAAAAAATGAACCAAGAGGTTGATGAATAAGATGAAGAAGAAGCTTTTGAGGAAATAATAAAAGAATTGGATCAATTTGAGAATAATCCTAAGCCTAATCTAAATGAAACTGTGGCAATTAATTTGGGAATTCCTGAAGAAACTAAAGAAATAAAGATAAGTGTTCACACTGAACAAAATATTAGAGATGGCGTAATTCGGTTTTTGTTTGAATATAAGGATGTGTTCGCTTGGTCTTATGATGACATGCCGGGTTTGGTACATTACATCTCAGAAATTTTGAGTTGTTGCATTGTGAATAGACTAATGCGAGCTTAAGGTAAACATAAAGTCCTTATGAAGTTAAGAAGAGTATTTGATAGCTTTAAAGTGCGTACTACAAGATTTTGAAGTCACATAAATCGGTTGAACTAAGTTCATTGAAGGAAGTGAAATATAAGTTGTGTTTGGGAAGGTTTTTGCAATCATCGAGTTAATGTTCATTCAGTAATTTTTTGAGGAAGAGCTATAGGGCTCCTTAGATGGTTAATGAAGTGTTATACAAGTGCCAAGAAGGTTCCTCAAGGATTGAAAGTCAAACGAATCAACGAGAGAAAGTTCAGAAAAATGGGTTATATGACCACTTATACGGTCTATAATGAGAATTACCGTATAACATTCCGGAAAGTCCCCGATCACTGGTGGGATTATACGACCAACATACGGATCGTATAAGTGTCCGTATAATCGGGTTGGGGTCATTTTTTGCTTTTTATATATAGATGACCCATGTTCATTTAATTCATTTCCCACATATTTCCCAAGTCTTGAAGACTCTAGAACATTCCTTATCATATTAACACAAACCCGAAATCAAAGATTAAATGCAAGAATCAAGATAATCGAAGTGTGGAGAGATGCAAGGTTTGTAGAATTCAAGATTTTGGTGTTGAAGTTGTAGTTTCATTCCAAGTGAGATACATTAATCCAAAGTTCATCCTTGTATAATAAAAGGTGAGTTTTTACATCATGTTATTAAGAGTATTTGTGTCACGGCGACTAGAACCGTGACGAAAAGACACCGGGAGCTAACCATAGTGCCACTTATTCTATTACTCATCCTTTCGTTCATTCATATTTCTTATGCTCATAATCATAGAAAACTATTTTCATTTGAAACATATTCACTTTATATGCATAAGCCCTTACTATCAAAATAATATATATATACACACACATGATAACCGCGAGACCATAATACCCACATATACGCATCTACAAGCCTCTACTAGGAGTGCTAGACATAGGGATGGGACAGACCCCGTCATGCCCAAAACATATATATACACAAAAGAATAATCAATGGCACTCCTCAACAACGGAGTGCTCTCGAGTCGACTAATAGCTCCACGAGTCCGGATCACCTCCATGTCCACCCGTGGGCATAAACACAAGCCATCCAAAGGAAACGGACGTCGCATTTTAACATTGTACCGAGTATGTAAGGCATCAACAACAATAATACATCAATAAAATAGGGAAGCATCAAATGAGAGCAATCAGAATCATTCGTCAATTATAAAAGAAATAATGCATGCTGGCTTACTTCATAATCATCATCATATCATGTATGCATATATGTATAAGCTTCCCGACCATATAGGTACGGTGTGATAATCATTAGCCTGCGTCCAGGTCTCTTGCGTCCGGGGTACCATCTCATGCCACCCACTAGTGGTGTTTGCCCATGCCATCTAGACATAGTGTATACGCTGCCCGCCTTAGCGGTGTCTGCCCAGCCATATAGGCGCGGTGTAATATCATCCTCATGTACTCATCATATTGTATGCATAGGAACTCAAAGACAACTATACTTTATCGGGGTGACATAAGGTCGTAAACCCCCGATTCCATTATGCAGCATTCATAAGCATTCTACCTCACCTTGAAGGAATTAGCATATAAGGTGAGTGTATACAATAAACAACATCAATGGATCGTAGTTAACATCATTAGCTTTGTAGAAACTTCATATCATAAACTCTAGAATCTTTAGACTTAACTCATCATCATCATTATCGTGTTCGTAATGTTTCTCTTATCTCATATGGCTATTCATGAACATAGACTCTTAGTTTTCCGGAATGTAGGAGATTCATGGAGAAGGAGGGAAAATCATGCCATAAGATTCATGCCTTAGAAAGAAAGGACTAGTCACACATGCCTTTTTCCTTTATCTATTCTATCACTTGATCGTTCTCCTTCAATGCTCACATCTTTACCTTCAAGGAAGTTCGTATCAACATTAGCTAAACGATTATAAGAACGTGCGTACTAAAGCTAGAGAAAATTGGGCAGCATTTTCTTTGTTTATACAACTTCCTCCATATTCCATATCAACTCCCAAACATCCATAACAACAATCACAATATCATAAACAACAATCATCATTCATTTACATTATCCACATTTCACAATTTCACTTCAATTTCTCCATAACCATGGTCATATTTCACTATAACGTTCTCTCACATATAATGCTTATCCCATGTTCTAAATGTCATCCATATCATTCTTACAATCACAACATATCAATAATCATGGCTCAATCCCAACTACTTCTCAAAAATGACACTATTCCCACATTTATGATCCATTTTCTATATTCTTCTACAATCCAAGTGTTTCAACTTCTCAATACCTTAAAAAACTTGAAAACACCATAAAACTTACCTTAGATAGTGTAGTAACAAGCCTTGAGTGGGAATACTCTTCTTGCACCAAAACCCTAATTCACTTCCAATGGGATTTCTTGGCTTGGATGAACTTTAATGTGTCTCATACACTTGATTTTGTTGGTTTGATGAAGTTGATCATCAATTTCTCTTGGGTTCTTATGGATGAAGAGTAGAGAGAATTCTAGAGGGTTCTTGAGTTGTGGAGTGAAAATGAAATGAATTAAATGAACTTGGGGTCTTTATATCAACGTTTAAAATCTGTCCCGACCGGATTCTACAGACTAACATACGGTCCGTATAAATTATATTGACCGTATGTCTGGCCATAGATCTGGTCCAGTGAGGTGTGCCATTCTGGGCTGATTATATGGCCAGACATACGGCTAGTATAATTTATACGGCCAGTATGTTGGGCCGTATAATGCCCAGTTCATCCGAACTCATTCTCGTTGACTCATTTGATCTCCAATCCTTATGGAACCTTCTTGACACTTGTTTAACACCTCATTACTAATCTAAGGGACGTTATAACTCTTCTCCAGGGCATCATTAAGTTATCATTAATTCAATGCTCGTAAGTCTTGCCCGACACACAACATATCCCTTGCTGTCATTAACAACTTCCCTTACCTCAAATGTCTTTGAAATCTCGATTAGGATCATCAAATGCTATTTCTTACTTATCAAAACATCGTATACGTCATGCCCTTCATTAGTCTATTCACTGTACGTTAACGAAAAATTTCCAAGATGTAAGAATTTGGTTGTTGAATAACTTGGATGAGGGAAGAAAGTAGTAGATGAAGCTTAAGTATGGATTTAATGATATTTTGAGTAGTAAACTAACTTGAGTCATGATTCTTAGTATTCCATGAGTATAATCTTGTTATGGGTGATACCAATGATGTTGAGGAAGTATTGTATGTAAGTAAATATAGTGTTGTGTTGTAGCTATTATTATGAATGACCTTAAAAGGAGTTTTGAGGATTGAACCATACTTAACTTGAAAGAAGCCTCTTGATTATGGTATTATGGATGTTGCTATTGATTTTTGGGAGTTGTTTATTATATGGAAAAAGTTAATAAAACAACGAAAATGTTGCCCAAATTCCGTTAGCTCTTAGTTTCTTTAGTTTAATCTTAATCATGCTTCCAATGACCTAATCTTAGTATGAATTCTCTTGAATGTAGAGTCGTGAACTTGAGAGGAGAACGTTTAGTCGTTAAGAAGACAAAAGGTATGTTAAGGCTAGTCCCCTTCTTTCAAGGCATGATTCCTACGCTGTAATTCTATCCATATTTACTTCCAAAAGTTAGAAGTTCATGATTCTTAAAGCTTCGTATGATTTTAAAGAGGAGATGTTTTCTATGATGATCATGATGATGATGATTTTATTTCTAGAAGTCCCAAAGCTTATGATTGCGAAGCCATTATGAGATTATTGAGTTATTTCATGAATCCCTTGATTTTATCCATTGTTGTTGACCTCACCTTATGAATTGTTCCTTCGGGGTGAGACATAGCGATGATGATTATCCCATAATATAAATCAGAGGTCACCGACCTTACGCCACTCCGATAGAGTTATAGCTTTTAATTGGGCTCTCATGCATGCTTATTTTTATGTATGATTACACCGGGCCTAGTTGGACTGGCAGACACCACTTTTCACGACTCGACAAGGGGACCATGACGGGTACCCGAAGCTTACTTGTTACACCTCAGAAAATTTTCCGTTGTTCCGCAGTGAATAGACTAGCGAAGAGTATGAAGTATATGGTGTTTCGATAAGTAAGAAATAGTATTTGATGACCTTAAGTAAGATTTCAAAAAAACATTTGATGTTAGATGAGAAAGATTGCCAAGAGAAGGCAAGGCTTACGATAAGTATCGGAAATAATTTATGAGTAACGAGTCAATGGTGACTTAAAGACATTCTGGAGAAGAGTTATAACATCCCTTAGATTGGTATTGAGGTGTTAGACAAGTACCAAGAAGGTCCCATAAGGATTGGAGATCAAACGAGTCGACGAGAGCAAGTTCGGAACCACCGGACATTATACGGCCGACATGCGTTCGTATAAAATATACGGACCGTATGTCCAGCCGTAGGTTTAGCCCGAATGTCATACCTCTTTGGACCAAACATATGGTCCAGACATACGGCCAGTGAAAAATATACGGACCATATGTTGGTCCGTATGTTCGGCCTGACAGATTTGTGTATTTAATAAGGGATCCAAGTTTCATTTATTTCATTTCACCTTTCACTCCCCTTCTCTCTAAAACACCTCTCCACATTTATCCCACAAGATTTCAAGAGAAATTAGTGTTCAACTTCATCAAACCAAGTGAATCAAGTATAAGAACCCATTAAAATTCATCCAAAGCAAGAAATCCAAGTGAAGGAAAACTAGGGTTTTGCTCAAGTGAGGTATTTGCACCAGGTTCATTCCTAAACCTTCTAAGGTAAGTTTTATGATGTTTTCATGTTGTTTAAAGTATTTGGAAGTTGAAACACTTGGATTGCAAAAGAATATAAGAAATGGGTCATGAATGTACAATAGTGCCACTTTTGAATAGATGTTTGGAATGAGTTATGATTCTTGATACATTATGAATATGACCACATTATAAATGATATTAAGAGTATGGAAATCGACATTGTATGTGAATAAACGTATTGTCGAGATATGTCTATGGTTATGGATGAATTGAAGTGAATCGTGAAGTAAGGATAGTGTAGTTGAATAAAGACTATTGTGATGATATTGTGAATGTTATTATTAATGTTCGGGAGTTGATATATGATGTGGAGGAAGTCATATAAATAAAGGAGATGCTGTCCGATTTTCTCTAAAATTAGTCATGAATGCTAAGTTATCCGTTCTCTAATGATTAGTATAACTTTAATGAAGGTAGAAACGTGAGCATTGAAGAAGCACGTACCAGTGATAGAATAGTTGCACGAAAAGGTATGTAAGGCTAACTGTTATATCCCGTATTTTGTACATTGGGACATCCGGGTTGACTATGATAAGTTAGGGATAAAACCATTCCGGGGTACAAAGTCGAGACTTTTGCCCTTCGATTTTATTTTAAGACATAAGTTGTTCATGAATTTGTTGGCATGGAACATTTAGGAAAATTTGGGACCAAAAGTGATGTATTTGAAAGTTGGCAAATCATGAAAATATTGGCCCTTGGCCGTGTGGCTTTGGAAATGGTCCCACACATTTTGTGGACAAATTTAATTGGTCCAACCCATGTGTGGGCCATGGACACTTGGAGGATTCATCTAGGAGCATAAAAGATGACTAATAAGTCATCTTTCTTCATTTCCACACTTAGAAAAAAAAAAGAACTTGGATGAACAAGCTTGAAGGCCATTCGGCCAAGAAACCCAAAAAATTTAAGACCAAATTGAGCCATCACAAAAATATTTCCTTCAAGAAAATCCACTAATTGGAGGTCCCTCATTAACGTAGAAGTTGTTGTTGGAGCGAACAAACCATCCGTTTTCATCAATCGCAAACCCTAGCCAAGTTGTAAAGTTGAAGAAGAAAGGTAAGATTTAATCTTGTTTTATTTGTTATGAATGATGTGTGCATGTTGTAGTATGTTAAAATGGATGAAAATCATGAAATATTGCATGTGGGAGTGAGCCGTGTGCTTGGTGTGTTGGCCGTGTGTGTGTGTTGTGTGTGTAGAAGTAATGAATTAACTCTAGTAGCATGTTTGATTGTTGTAGTGTGTTGAAATGGATGAGAATCACGAAGTTGGCATGTATGGTGTTGGCCGAATATGGGTCATATTATGTGACAAAGAATGTATTAATGTTACTTAGTGTTTTAGTTGTTGTCGTTATGAATTCTATGTTGGCGACAAGAGTTTAATGACTCAAATTGATACCGTAAGTGTTGCGGACTGATTTGGAGGTCATTGTGCATTTGATGTAATTTCTATATTTATGAGAATGACATTGTTAGAGTGTGGATTGTTGGTGCAAATCATGATTTGGAAGTGAGGAATGTGTTATGGTTATGTTCTCGGGTTTGGGACAGTTTTCGGGTGAAGTGGGATATTATTTGGGATGTTTGAAACATTGTATGAATTGTTTAAAATTTCCTTGAATATTGTTGGTATGGGTTCGGATTAGTAATTGAATGTATGAGCGTTGATATTGGCTTGAATGTAAGTGGTTGAAGTTGAATAAAATGAATGTTGTTGGATTATGTAATAAAGGGTTGTTAATGTTAGAATGCATTTTGAATTGGTTATTGATGTTGCTAGTATGGTTGTTGGTGTTTTTGTTGTTGATTTGGCCGAGTTAAATTCTCGGGGTTGTTGTATTTACGGAAATCTTGCCCAAATTTTGTAGAATTAAGTGCTAGTTTGGAATTAAATGCTTAAATATCTTTAGCTAATGTTCGATATGTAATGACGTATTGTAGATCTTGGAAAGTCCACGTAGGTTGGGATTAAGTTTGGATTATCTTTGAGAGAGCGGACGAGGTATGTGAAGCTCAACCCTTTCTTCTTTTGGCATGCCTTAGTTACAAATAGGCTATGACACGAGCCTCGAGGAAATTCTATTCTCGCAATCCGAGCATATCTATGATTATTATTTGTTTCTTGGTATTCGTATGTTTGATGTGATGAAATATTGGCCCTTATGTCTTTGGAATAATTGATTTTCAAATTTTGCATAAAAAGTTTTATTTTTAAAGAGTTCCGTAACTACGAACGACCGTAACTTTCACAGAAAGGCTCGGATTGCCTCGATATGTTCGTAGGGGATCTTATGGCGTGTGATGAGTATGTTTTCCATAGGCGGGCCCGGCTCGGATCAACACCGGTCCCTGGGTCCCGCGACTTTCCTTTTTGTAATCCTGATGACTTTTGAAAGAATTTGGTTTGACTATTATTCCGATTTTTAAGTATGGTCATTTTACTTATCTTTTGAGTCTATGATAATGATTTTATACATATGGTTACTCACGACTCTACTCGTGCATTCTGTTGTATCTTTCGCCGAGTCCCGGCCGGTAATGTTGTCGTGCGCACTATGTTATACTCCGGTGTTATCTTGTGTTATGGTTCGCCGAGCCCTCGCTAGAGGGCCGGGTTCCGCTTTATATTTGGTGTTATCTTTGTGTTATGGCGTTATGATGTGTTATGATGTGTGTGATGGGGATACGTGAGATTTAAAATTTTACAGCCCTAGGCATGTGTATTTTGAAAATAAATATTTTGGTATTTTTATGGCGCGGTTTCGATTATGATTCAGTTGACGCTGCGACCATATTTTCGAGCCTATGCATGATTTGTATTTTGATCGCGGAGTTTAGGACACCTGTTCTACATTTGGAGTAAACACTTTGGTATTTTGGATATGTATTGGTTTTACGGCGGGGCCTGTCCCCGTCATATGATTATGTTACTTCGTTTCGATTATGATATATATATGTTTGCGATATATTTGAGGTGTGTTTGAGACGGCTTGAGATAATTTGAGCCGTTGCGCCGATATTTGTATACGCATAAGCTATCGATATTTGTATTTGTGATTGGATTTATGAATGTGTTTGGGTGCCCAGTTCGGGCACTAGTCACGGCCTACGGGGTTGGGTCGTGACAGAAGTGGTATCAGAGCGGTTCGTCCTTGGATTGTCTATAGACCGTGTCCAGTAGAGTCTTGTTTATCGGTGTGTTGTGCACCATATCTATAAGCAGGAAGCTACAGGGCATTTAGGGTGTTATCTTTCTTTCTGATCCTAAATCGTGTGATAGAGCCAGAGTCTAGGGAAGATCACTTCTGACCCCTTTTCCTGCAGGTAGGTACAGATTGACAGGAGATGAAAAGACCAGCTTCAGATAGTGGGGGTGCGAATAAGGCCCCTAGAGTATCCTCAGGACCTCAGGCTCCAGGGCCCAGCAGGAGGAGCCCCAGCTATTCTATCGAGACGGATCACTCAGAGGATCCCGCGATGATTCCCGAGTCCTTAACCCCGGTGAGGAGGACCCCCGAGGGCGGACTATGATACGGATCCGTCCGAGTATTCGGCGGGGGCAACGGGGAGGAGCTTTCCGAGATTGTACCCGTTGCTCTATGGTGGAGCACTATGTTAGACCGAGCCTCCTCGGTGGCGTTGCGGACTATTCCGGCCCTTATCCCGGCCGTCGGTGAACCGGGGAGTTGCCGGGCTATCTATATCCCTCGGATTCAGATGAGGGATATGACGATGAGGAGTACACTTCACCCTATAGCCCCCCAGATCAGGCTGGAGACCGCTCGTCTACAGGTATATGAGCTCTTATTGGAATTTGTTCTATGTATGTGTATTTGTTGTATGATTGTTACTTAATAGCGGCAAGCCCGAAATCTAAGGGCCGATGGCCAAGTATTTATAAGTCACGATGATTAAGGTGTGCTTACTACCATAGTGGGTCTGGAAGTTTAGGACGGAAGGTAATCGTATTCGTAGGCGAAAGGTGAATACGGAGAATTGAGAAGGGTAAAATGGTAATTGTGTCAGGGGAGCGTATTGAAATCTGTTAGGACTCCAATTTACTCCAGGTTGTGTGCTGAAGGTCATGCGGTGACGCGAACGCTATCAGACTAATATTAAAGCACCGTATTTCATCAGAGTTCCGAGGTTAAGCGTGCTGGAGTGAGAGAAATTTTGGGATGGGTAACCCCGTGGGAAGTTTTTTTTTTAAATTCTCACAAGTTCAGACGTAAGAAGTAAATGAGAAGCTAGGGTGATCCGAGGGAAGTAGAGTGTGCGGAGTGGGCCGGAACCTTAAGTGGTCGCGTAGTACGAGGTAGATTAGACCGATAAAGAGAAAGAAGATGCATCACAGCTTCCGAATTAGGGTGAGTTTGAATAGTGGTTGGAAATATTTTGAAAGCGAGGCGGTAGCACTATATGTCTATGCATGTGTATAATGTCTCGTACCTGGTCTTATTAGCAGATATGTGTATTCCGGCAATCAACGTGGCGGTATAGGGAAGGTATTAATTGGACAGAGTAACGAAGCTCAAGTGAGCAATAGTGTATAGATGGCACAAATGTTATAAGGTAAGATGATGTTGTGGTTATTACAGGTCAAGTTTGGGAAGTTCGAATGCAATGATATGTGGAAAAGGGAAGAAAGTGAGTAGATGGAAGGTCAGAGAATCAAAACGTCGGGATCAAAGTACCGCCTAATTGGAATGAGAAATACAAACATAGGGCAAAGTATAATTGGGTAATAGTATAAGTACGCCCCTAAAGGGGGGAAGTGAGCGCGAGGGGTGCAAGTGTAAGAAGGAGGCAATTGACACCGCAATATATTCGATACGGATGCTTGGACTACGAGTAAGATTCCTTGCCGAAATAGATCGGTAAGATTAAATGGCCAAGGGTAGTAAGGGGAAAGAAAAAGATAGGAAACCTCCGTGGTAGGACATGAGGACATCAAGGAACGAATGTTAGTACGGAAGGAATATGTGGGGCGAGTGAGCCAAGAAAAGGAAAAGATCGTAACCAAGGTTAGAAATGCTTCATATGAGTCGTACAAGAATAGTTATGTTACCTGTAAATATCTATATGCTAGGGATGAAACCGACCAAATACTTAAAGAGAAGCGCTTGGATTCAGTAATAACGACATGATTACGAGACTTTGGGTGCATTAAGAAAAGATGTAAAGACAGCATTCAGGACCCAATATGGGCATTATGAATTCAGAGTGATGTCCTTTGGGCTGACTAATGCCCCGGCTACGTTTGTGGATCTGATGAATCGGGTATTCAGGTCGTTCTTAGATATGTTTGTAATCGTATCTATCGATGATATTCTGGTTTATTCATGATCAGAAGCAGAGCACGCAGATCATCTGAGGAAGGTACTTGGGGTGCTCCAGCACCAGAAATTATATGCTTAATTCGCTAAATATGAATTCTGGCTGACTTCAGTGGCATTCTTGGGGCATATTGTTGGAGCTGATGGCATCCGGGTGGACACCCAGAAGATTGAGGCCGTAAAGAACTGGCCTAGACCTACGACGCCTACGGAGGTACGTGATTTCCTGGGATTAGCCGGATATTATAGGAGGTTTGTAGAGAAGTTTGCTTCGATTTCAGCACCTTTAACAAGGCTGACTCTGAAGGGAACTAAGTTCCAGTGGACCGATGCTTGCGAGCGGAGCTTTCAGTGTTGAAAGAGAAACTGACTACAGCTCCAGTTCTGACTCTTCCCGAAGGTCCAGATGGGTATGTTATTTATTGTGACGTTTCTGGTGTTGGATTGGGATGTGTATTGATGCAGCACAGCAAATTTATAGCTTATGTTTCCCGGCAGCTCAGAAAGCACGAAAGGAATTATCCTACCCACGATCTGGAGCTAGCCGCGGTAATTCATGCTTTGAAGATGTGGAGACATTATCTATAAGGTGTTTACGATGATATTTATACAGATCATAAGAGCCTCCGATATATCTTTAAGTAGAAGGAATTAAATTTGCGGCCGAGGAGATGACTAGAATTGCTGAAAGATTATGACATCGATATTTTATATCATCCTGGGAAGGCCAATGTCGTAGCAGATGCACTTAGCCGTAAGTCTATGGGTAGTTTGACAGACGTGCCGTCAGAGAAGAAGGAAATGGTTTGCGAGATCCACAGTTGGCTAGTCTCGGAGTCCGCTTGGCTGACTCTGGAGATGTTGGGGTTTCTGTTCGAGAAATTGCTGAACCCTCTTTTACGGAGGAGATAAAGCGGCGTCAGTATGAGGATCCTGTTCTGGCACAGTACAGAGACACATCCCTTGAAAAGGAGAAGACCCCGTTCGAAATTACATCCGATGGAGTATTATTATACGGGGGCAGAATATGTGTACCTCTTTTTGTTGCAGGGTTATGGCGACCGGTTATGGGTGAGGCACATTATGCCGTTATTCGTTCATCCGGGGCCACAAAAATGTATCATGATCTCGGATGTTTATCTTGGTGGGATGGTATGAAAAGGATATAGCGAGTTCGTTGCTCGGTGCCTAAATTATCGGCGGTGAAGATCGAGCATCGAAACCTTGGATTATTACGAGGAGATGGAAATTCCGACTTGGAAGTGGGAGATAATTAATATGGACTTTATTACAGGCTTACCTCGCACTCCACGGAGATATGATTCCATTTGGGTTATTGTTGATGGGCTGACAAAATCAGCCCATTTCCTCCCAGTCCGGACTACGTACTTAGCAGAGGATTATGCCAGGTTATATATTAAGGAGATTCTGAGGCTTCACGGAGTTCCCATATCTATTATCTCCGACAGAGGTGCCCAGTTTACAGCTAATTTCGAGATCATTTCGGGAAGGATTGGGGACACGGGTGAGTCTCGGACGGCATTCCATCCCCGGTCGACGGACGGAGCGAGTGCACTATTCGGTACGCCGGAAGATATGTTGCGGGCTGTGTTATTGATTTCGGGGGTATTTGGGATGATCATTTGCCGCTTGTTGAATTTGCTTATAATAACGGCTACCACTCCGGTATTCGGATGGCACCATATGAGGCTTTGTATGGCAGAAATGCGAGGTCCACCGATTGGTTGGTTTGATATTGGCGAGACTAAGTTGATTGGCCCGGATGTGATCCCGACAGCGGTTGATAAAGTGAAACTCATTCGGGAGCGGTTGTTAGCGACTCGAGTCGACGAAATCATATAGATAATCGCCGTCGACATTTAGAGTTTCGGATTGGTGATTGGGTATTCTGAAAGTGTCACCCGTGAAAGGTGTTATGAGATTCGACCGAAAGGAAAGCTCGGTCCGAGATATATTGGGCCTTATCGATTATTCGTAAAATAGGCAAGGTTGCCTATGAATTAGATACATACCGATTTGGGAGCGGCATCCGGTATTCCACGTTTCTATGCTTTGTAAATGTATTGGTGATCCTTCCAGAGTATTTCCTGTAGATGATATCCAGGTCACAGAGGAGCTATCTTACGAAGAGCAGCCTATAGCCATATTAGATCGTCAGGTAAGAAAGTTGCGGAATAAAGATGTGGCTTCTGTTAAGGTGCTATGGCGGAACAATAACCGGGAAGAGATGACCTGGGAGGCTAAGGAGGAGATGAAGAAGAAGTATCCTCAGCTATTTTCGGTGCCTGCAGGTAATTTAAATTCCCTATTTGACAATGTTGCTTGATAAATGAATTGTTGTGATAGTTGTAAAATAACTCCCCGGAGTGCTTATAAGATCCCGTAAGGTTAATCTAACATTCGAGGACGAATGTTCTAAAGGGGGGGAGGATGTTATATCCCGTAATTTGTACATTGGGACAATCCGGATTAACTATGATAAGTTAGGGACAAAAACATTCCGGGATACAAAGTCGGGACTTTTGACCTTTGATTTTGTTTTGAGACATAAGTTGTTCATGAATTTGTCGGCATGGGACATTTAGGAAAATTTGGGACCAAAAATGGAATAATTGAAAGTTTGCAAATCATGCATTTTGAGCCATGTTGGCCGTGTGGCTTTGGAAATGGTCCCACACATTTTGTGGACAAACTTAATTGGTCCAACCCATGTGTGGGCCATGGACATTTGGAGGATTCATCTAGGAGCATAAAAGATGACTACTAAGTCATCTTTCTTCATTTCCCACCCTTAGAAAAAAAAGAGAACTTGGATGAACAAGGCTTGAACCATTCGGCCAAGAGATCAAAAATTGAAGACCAAATTGAGCCATCACAAAAATATTTCCTTCAAGCAAATCCACTAATTGGAGGTCCCTAGTTAACGTGGAAGTGTTGTTGGGCCAACAAACCATCCGTTTGTCAATCGCAAACCCTAGCCTAGTTGTGAAGTTGAAGAAGAAAGGTAAGATTTAATCTTGTTTTATGTGTTATGAATAATGTGTGCATGTTGTAGTATGTTAAAATGGATGAAAATCATGAAATGTGGCATGTGGGAGTTGAGCCGTGCATGGTGCTGTTAGCCGTGTGTGTGTGTATGTTGTGTTGAAGTGATGAGTTAAACTCTATGTAGCATGTTCAATTGTTGTAGTGTGTTGAAATGGATGAGAATCACCAATATATGCATGTATGGTAATGGCCGAATATGGGTCATAGTATGTGACAAAGAATGTATTAATGTTACTTAGTGTTTTAGTTGTTGTCGTTATGAAATCGATATTGGCGACAAGAGTTTAATGACTCAAATTGATATTGTAAGTGTTGCGGACTGATTTGGATGTGATTGTGCATTTGATGTAATTTTTATATTTATGGGAATGACATTGTTAGAGTGTGGATTGTTGGTGCAAATCATGATTTAGAAGTTAGAAATGGGTTATGGATGTGTTCTCGGGTTGGGGCAGATTTCGGGTGAAGTGGGATATTATTTGGGATGTTTGAAACATTGTATGAATTGTTTAAAATGTCCTTGAATATTGTTGGAATGGGTTCGGATTAGTAATTGAACGTATGAGCATGAATATTGGTTTGAATGTAAGTGGTTAAGTTGAATAAAATGAATGTTGTTGAATTATGTAATAAAGGGTTGTTAATGTTAGAAGGCATTTGGAATTGACTATTGATGTTGCTAGTATGTTGTTGGTATGGTTATTGATGAATTTGGCCGAGTTGAATTCTCGGGGTTGTTGTATTTACAGGGGAAATGCGGCCCAAATTTCTGTAGAATTTGGTGTTCGTTTGGAATCGGGTTCTTGAATGTCTTTAGCTAATGTTTGGTGTGTAATAACGTATTGTAGATCTTGGAAAGTCCACGACGTAAGTTTGGATTAGCTTGGAGAGCGGACGAGGTATGTAAAGCTCAACCCTTTCTTCTTTTGGCATGCCTTAGTTACAAATAGGCTATGACACGAGCCTCGAGAAAATTCTATTCTCGCAATCTGAGCATATATATGATTCTTATTTGTTTCTTGGTATTCGTATGTTTGATGTGATGAAATATTGGCCCTTATGTCTTTGGAATAATTGATTTCCAAACGTTGCATAAAAAGTTTTATTTTTAAAGAGTTCCGTAACTACGAACGACCGTAACTTTCACAGAAAGGCTCGGATTGCCTCGATATGTTCGTAGGAGATCTTATGGCGTGTGATGAGTATTTTTTCCATAGGCGGGCCCGGCTCGGATCAACACCCGTCCGTGGGTCCCGCGACTTTCCTTTTTGTAATCCTGATGACTTTTGAAAGAATTTGGTTTGACTATTATTCCGATTTCCAAGTATGGTCATTTTACTTATCTTTTGAGTCTATGATAATGATTTTATACATATGGTTACTCACTACTCTACTCGTGCATTCTGTTGTATCTTTCGCTGAGTTCCGAGCCGGTTATGTTATCGTGCGCACTATGTTATACTCCGGTGTTATGCTGTGTTATGGTTCGCCGAGCCCCTCGCTAGAGGGCCGGGTTCCGCTTATATTTGGTGTTATGCTGTGTATGGCGTTATGATGTGTTATGATGTGTGACGGGGATACGGAGATTTGAAACTTTACGGTGTTATCGGTGTTATGGGGCCGATGATGGGCGGGCGACCATATTTTTCGAGCCCTAGGCATGATTTGTATTTTGAAAATAAACATTTTGGTATTTTGGATATGCACTTACTTTCGTACATGCCTACGTTTCGATTATGATTCGCATTTGTTTACTATATCTTCTCGCTTTGCATACTCGGTACATATTTTGTACCGACCCCTTTCTTCGGGGGTCGCGTTTCATGCCCGCAGTACGGACGTACTGATTCGGTGATCCGCCGCCTTAGGACACCTATTCTCGTCGTTTGGAGTGCTCCCTTTATTCCGAGCCCACATTTTGGTATATATCCGTTCGCCGCATATGTATTGGTTTGTTCGGGGGTACGGCGAGGCCCCGTCCCGTCATATGATTGTTGGTCCGTTTAGAGGTCCGTAGACGTATATGTGGGTTGTGCCTATTCGTACGTATGTGTTCGTATGATATATGTTCCGGGCGATCCCGTTCATTGTGGCACCCCTTGTCGGCTTGCATTTGTATATGTTTTGGGCCGTTGCGCCATATGATAGCCTTGCCGGCTTCTGATATATATATGTTTGTGTTTGAGACAGTTTGAGATAATCTGAGACAGTGTCTGATATTTGTATGCGCATAAGCCATCTGTATATGATTCGGATTTGATGAATGTGTTTGGGTGCCCAGCTCGGGCACTAGTCACGGCCTACGGGGTTGGGTCGTGACACTAACCCTTCTTTCATAAGGCATGGTTCCTTGGCCAATTATCTATCCTTCTATGAGTCTATGATATTCTCCAATAATCCTATCTCTAGAAGCTATTAAGCTTATGATGCTTAAAAGATACGATTGTACTAAGTCTCTTATACGACAAGTAATCCTCTAAAGATAGAATGTAATGAATGATGATAGTAAAAAGGCTAAAGATAATTATGAGCTTATATGTATGTGCCTATGAGTGGCTAATGTGCACCCCGAGCTTATAAATGGCCGGGTAGAATATAGTGAATATGTATATGTATATATCTATATATGATGATGCGCGCGCACCACTGCTGTTGGGTACGAACAACCCTGAGCCTTGGTAGGGCCAGGTATGACACGGAGCCTTAGTAGGGCCAGCTATGTGAAATACCGAACCTTCGTGGTCGGGTATGCTATATAAATGATATGCATATGACAGCAATATGAGTACGAATATGCTACGTATATGTAAATGCCAAGTAAGGGCTATGTATATACAATGTATATGATATGAACATTAGTATGGAAGGAAATATGAATACGAATACGAAAATGGATACGAAAGTTAATTGAGTACGGATATGGATGTATGTACACGAATACGCAATAGAAATGGAATGTCCCTATGGAAAGCAAGTAAGTGCTATGACGATGATGTTATTATCTCCCATCTTATGCTGTTTCATATGATATCTATTATGCTTTCACATTGATATTGATCATGCTTTACATACTCAGTACATTCTTCGTGCGACGTCCTTTTGTTTGTGAATGTTGCGTCATGCCCGCAGTGGCCGGGGAGACGACTTGATCCATAGCTAGATTTCTCGGGGACTACACGGCGGAGCTCTATTTCATTCAGAGCTGCAGCTTTTGGTATAGATTCTTTTGTCTACATATTTATGGGCACGGCGGGGTCCTGTCCCGCCAGTATGTTATGACATGACGTACCCTTCTTAGAGGCTCGTAGACGTGTGTATATGGTTAAATATGTTTGGCCTTATCGGCCTATATTTTGGGATATTATTTTGATAAGCCTTGTCGGCTTATGTACATTTATATGGGCATAGATGTTATTGATGATATAGATGTGTTGTGCCCCATGAGATTAGAATGATGATGAATGAAAAGCATGATTTAATTACGTGGCTCACCTAGATGTGATATGAAAGTATGTTAAGGGGTGCCCGGGTGGGCTAGCACCGGGTGCTCGTCGCAGCCCTCCGGTTGGGTCGTGACAAAAGTGGTATCAGAGCCAGGTTCAGTCCTAGGGTGTGTCTATGAGCCGTGTCTAGTAGAGTCTTGGTTATGGGTGTGTTGCACGCCACACTTATAAGCAAGAAGCTCATGGACATTTTAGGAATGAATGACCTTCTTTCTTCATAAGAAATCGTGCGATAGAGCTATGATGTAAGAACTTCCTGTTTCTTGATGTTATATCCTGTATTTCATACCTTGGGACAATTCGGTTTAACTATGATAAGTTAGGGACAAAGCCATTCCGGGATACGAAGTCGGGATTTTTGACCTTCGGTTTTGTTTTGAGACATAATTTGTTCATGAACTTGTTGGCATGGAACATTTAGGAAAATTTGGGACCAAAAGTGGAATAATTGGAAGTTGGGAATTATTGAAAAAAAGGCCCTTTGGCCGTGTGGTGTTTGGTATGGTCCCACACATTTTGTGGCCAATTTTAATTGGTCCAACCCATGTGTGGGCCATGGACACTTGTGTAACATATATGGGAGCACAAAAGATGACTAAGTAGTCATCTTTTCATTCTCTACACTTAGAAAAAAAAAAACAAGAAGTTGAAGAACAACAACAAGAGGCTCTCGGCCAAGAGGGAGAAAAAGTCAAGTCCAAAATTATCCATTCCAAAAATATTTCTTTGATGCAAATCCACTAATTGGAGGTCCCTAAGTAGCGTGGAAGTGTTGTTTGGGTCATCAAACCATCCGTTTTGTAAATCACAAACCCTAGCCTAGTTGTGAAGTTGAAGAAGAAAGGTAAGATTTAATCTTATTTTATGTGTTATGAATGGTGTATGCATGTTGTAGTATGTTGAAATGGATGAAAATCATGAAATATGGCATGTTGGAGTTGAGGCCGTGTGTGTGGTATGGCCGTGTAAGTGTGTATGTTGTGTTGAAGTGTTGAATCAATTTTATGTAGCATGTTTAGTTGTGTAGTGGGAAGAAAAGAATGAGAATCCTCAATATGTGCATGTGTAGTGTTGGCCGAATATGGATCATGTAGTGTGGCAAAGAATGAATTAATATCGCTTAGTGTTTTAGTTGTTGTTGTTATGTGGATTCTATGTTGGAAATGAGAGTTTAATGACTCAAGATTGATGTTGTAATTGTATGGGCTGATTTGGAGCATAATGTGCATTTGATGTAAATTGTATATTTACGAGAATGACATTGTTAGAGTGGGAATTGTTGGTGCAAATCATGATTCGGAAGTTGAGAATGTGTTATGGATGTTGTTCTCGGGTTTGGAATAGTTTGCGGGTAAATTGGAGAATTTGTTGGATTGTTGGAAATATTGTGTGAATTGTTTATAATGTTCTTGATTATTGTTGATATGGATTTGGACGAGTATTTGAATGTATAGGCATTGATGTTGGCTTGAAGGTAAGCCGTTGAATTGAATATAGCGAATGTTGTTGGATTATGTAGAAAGAGTATTTAATGCTAGAATGCACTTTAAATTGATTATTGATGTTGCTATTTTGGTTGTTGGTGTTGTTGTTGTTGATTTGGCCGAGTTGAATTCTCGGGGTTGGTGTATTTACGGGGGAAATCTTTGCCCAAATTTGAGAATTAAGTGTTGGTTTGGAAATAAATTCCTAAGTATCTATAGCTAATGTTTGGCATATTATGTCGTATTTGTAGATTTTGGAGAGCCCGAGGTTTGAGTTTGGATTGACTTTGAGAGCGGACGAGGTATGTGAAGCCTATCCTTCTTTCCTTTTGGCATGTCCTAGACGCAAGTAAGTTGTGATACGTTATGAGCCTTGGGGGAAATTCTATTCGAAAAATCCGAACATGTTTATGATTCATATTTGCTTGGTGATGTTGGCATCCTTAATATGGTCCGTATGTCTTTGATATGATTTGATTTGAAATGCTTTGTAAACGGTTAGTTCCGAAAGGATCTTATGTCTAAAAATGTCCGTGACTTTCATGGACAGAACCGGATTGCTTTGATAAGCTCGTAAACGATTCTTATTTATTTCTTGACATTCGCATTCTTAATTTAGTCGATTTATGGTCCTTATGTCTTTTGTATGACTAGATTTCAAAAGTTGCATAAAAGTTTTGTTTTCAAAAGAGTTTTGTTCCTAAATGATTCCAAAACTACGAACGGTCGTAACTTTCAAGAAAGGGCTCGGATCGCTTTGATATCTTCGCAAATGATTTCATGACGAGTAATGACTTTGATTTCCATAGGCGGGCCAGGATTGGGTTGACGCTCGTCCTTGGGTCTCGCGACTGTCTATGTTTGGTTCTAACGACCTATTTTTGAAAGAATTTAATATGACTATCTTTCCGACCCCCGAGTATGATTACTTATTGATTTGTAGAGTCTGAAATAAGGATTTTTATGTATGTGATTTTGATACGTGACTATGGTTCCTGATGTTCGGTTTGATATGCTCCCGAGTGATATTCGGAAGAAAATCTGATTTGACTATTATCTTGGGTTGTAAATAATAGTTCGCTTTGATTATCTTTGTTGGGTCTTTGTAAGTGTTTTGCATTGCATATGATCACTCACTACTCGCTCGTGCAAATGGTTATTGCATCTTTCGCCGAGTCCCGGGCCGGTTATGTATCGTGCGCACTACATGATATTCTGGAGTATGATATGTCCGGTTCGCCGAGCACCGCTGGGTATTTGGCCGCGGTATGTCGGATAATATTGACCGCTGGGTATTTGGCCGCGGTATGTCGGATAATATTGACCGCTGGGTATTTGGCCGCGGTATGTCGGATAATATTGACCGCTGGGTATTTGACCGCGGTATTTGGCGTTTTGGATATACACTTACTTTCTGTACTTCTGTTTTGATTATGACTCGTGATATGATATATGTATTCTGGAATATGATCAGTTGGTATCGGAGCCGGTGGTGGGGCCAACCCACATTGGTTTAGGCGAATCCCACACCGGTAATGTCCACTCATATGATATGTTCTATTTTTCGCATGTATGAGACAAAAATGTTTTTCAAAAGAAAGCTAAGCATTTGGCATTCTGATGGTTATATTTGTCTTCCGTACCGCTTATGTATGATTTGTACTTGTATGCAAGCACTTTGGTGTTCGGTTATTATGCTAACTCGCACTTCTCGTTCGATTATGACTCGATTCGCCACTCGTATCTTACGCTTTGCATACTCGGTACATATTTACCGTCCCCCCTTTCTTCGGGGGCCGCGTTTCATGCCCGCAGGTACGGATGCACGGTTCGGTGATCCGCCGCCCAGACACCCTTTTTCTCGCCTGTTTGGAGTGCCCTTATTCGGAGCCCACATCTTGGTATATATCCGTTCGCCGCATATGTATTGGTTTGTTCGGGGGGTACGGCGGGGCCCCGTCCCGTCATATGATTCGTTTGTCTCTGTTTAGAGGTACGTAGACGTATATGTGGGTTAGGCCTATTACGTACGTGTGTGTTTGTATGTTATATGTTACGGCGATCCCATTCGCCGTGGAAGCCTTGTCGGCTTGCATTTGTATATGTTTTGGGGCCGATGCGCCATTTGATAGCCTTGCCAGCTTCTGATATATATATGTTTGAGTTTGAGTCAATTTGAGACAGCGTCTGATATTTGTACACGCATAAGCTATCTGTTTGTGATTCGGATCTGTGAATGTGTTTGAGTGCCCAGCTCGGACACTAGTCACGGCCTACGGGGCTAGGTCGTGATACTTAACCATGTGTTGTGTATTTCAGAAATGCCGTAAAGAGAAAGGCTACGGCAGCCCAAAAGGGCAAGACGGTGGCGCAGAAGTGGGCTCATAAAGCGCCGCCACCGGTAGTAGAGGAAAGTGAGTCCCAGAGTGCGGCTCAATCTCAATCCTCCCGATCAGTGCCTATATTAGAGAAGCGTGAGGGAGCCTCCGCCCCAGCTCCAGCACCCCCGGTTCCTCCACCAGATGCTTCAGGCCAAGATGTAAAAGAAGCCGTGTAACTGGCCGACTCAATTGGTTCGCCGGACTCGGAGGCAAAGCACGGGAGGCCCGGGTGATAGGGGCATTAGTGCAAAGAGCCGTGACTTCATTAGTTTGAACCCTCCAAAATTCTTTGGATCAAAGCCGGATGAGGACCTTCAGAATTTCATTGATGGTATGTTGAGGACGCTTCGGTTGATACATGCTTCAGACACCGAATCGGTGGAACTAGCGTCCTATAGATTGAGGGATGTTGCGGTATGTTGGTACACGATTTGGATGGCTTCACGGGGAGCCAATGCACCTCTTCCGGTATGGCAAGAGTTTGTAGATGCATTTCTCTGACATTATTTGCCTCTAGAAGTTCGGCGAGCTAGAACCGATAAGTTCCTAAATTTGAGGCAAGGGAGTATGAGTGCTCTAGAGTATAGTCTCCGCTTCAATTCCTTGGCTAGGTATGCTTCGTCCATGGTAGCGGATATGGGTGATCGAGTACACCGGTTTGTGAAAGGCCTAGGGCCACACTTGATGGATAGATGCTTGACCGCGTCCCTTCAGGACAATATGGATATTGCACGCATCCAAGCCCATGCTCAGAATTTAGAGAAAAGCCTACAGCAACAAAGAAGTGAACGTGATCATGACAGGAGGCATAACAAGAGGGCTAGATTTTCGGGTCCGATGAGTGAACACAGAGGTGGGCACAGATAACAGTCTTCTAGACATTCGGGCTATTCTATGACTAGTGCGCCTCCACGGTATTCAGGCCAGAGATTTGATAGATCTACTCATCCCGGGCCGAGCCAGAGCTTTTTGGGATCTCAGTTTAGAGGTGATTCGGGTCAGGCGAGGCCACCCGTACCATGATGTTCCCAGTGTGAGAACTTACATTGGGGTCAGTGCAGATTGGGCTCCGAGGTTTGCTATTCATGTGGTCGACCGGTGCCATATTATGCGAGATTGCCCCTCGGTTAGTGGCGAGAGGTAGGACCCGGCCCTTCGGGTCGATGAGCCGGATCTTCGCATCCATACGCCCTATGGGGCCGAGTTCACATGCGCCAGGCGGCCATGGTAGAGGCAGGGGGAGAGTCCCCAGTTCTAGCGGTCCTCAGCACCGTGTTTATGCTTTGGCTGGACTCCAAGATCTTGAGTCTTCTCCTGATGTTGTCACAGGTATATTATCGGTACTTTCTCATGATGTATATGCTTTGATAAATCCTGGCTCCACATTTCCATATGTTACTCCGTATATTGCGGGTTGGTTTAAAGTCAAACCGGAGTCGATTAAACCTTTTGAGATGTCCACACCCGTCGGTGAACCAGTAATAGCTAGCCGAGTATATAGAAATTGTGTAATTGTGATTTGTGATCGTCGTACTATGATTGACTTGCATGAGTTAAAAATGGTGGACTTTGATGTTATTATGGGCATGGATTGGTTGGCTTCTTGTTACGCCAATGTTGATTGTAGAATGAAAATGGTTCGCTTCCAATTTCCGGGAGAACCAGTTTTAGAATGGAAAGGAAATACG
The DNA here is from genome assembly GCF_029784015.1 of Lycium ferocissimum. Lineage (NCBI taxonomy): Eukaryota > Viridiplantae > Streptophyta > Magnoliopsida > Solanales > Solanaceae > Lycium > Lycium ferocissimum. The sequence continues at coordinate 24,088 of NW_026726193.1, forward strand.
GCGTCACCAAAGGGTAGGTTTATTTCCTATCTAAAGGCAAGGAAAATGATCACAAAAGGTTGCATTTATCATCTAGTGCGGGTTCAAGATGTAGAAGTTGAACCGCCGACTCTTCGATCGATTCTCGTAGTGAATGAATTTCCGGATGTATTCCCGGAAGAGCTTCCAGGCCTTCCTCCCGAGCGGGAGATTGATTTTGCTATTGATGTGTTGCCGGACACTAAGCCTATATCTATTCCTCCTTATAGAATGGCTCCCGCAGAATTGAAAGAGTTGAAGGAGCAATTGAAAGACTTGCTTGAGAAAGGCTTTATTAGGCCTAGTTCATCCCCGTGGGGAGCACCCGTATTATTTGTCCGGAAGAAAGATGGCTCTTTGAGAATGTGCATTGACTATCGGCAATTAAATAAGGTGACGATCAAGAATAAATATCCTCTTCCGAGGATCGATGACTTATTTGATCAATTACAAAGTGCCAAATGATTTTCCAAGATAGATTTGAGATTCGGGTATCACCAAGTGAGAGTTAGGGAGAAAGATATCCCTAAGACAGCTTTCAGAACGAGATATGGCCATTTTGAGTTTCGGGTAATGTCATTTGGGCTAACTAATGCACCGGCAGTGTTTATGGATTTGATGAACAATGTGTTCAGGCCCTTTCTAGATTTGTTCGTGATTGTGTTCATCGATGACATCTTGGTGTATTCTAGGTCCGAGGCAGAACATGCGGATCATTTGCGTACTGTCCTCAGAATTCTTCAAACTCAAGAGTTGTTCGCAAAATTTTCTAAGTGTGAGTTCTGGTTGGACTCAGTGACGTTTCTGGGGCACATTGTTTCAGCCAATGGTATTCAGGTGGATAGCCAAAAGATTGAGGCCGTGAAGACTTGGCCAAGGCCCACGACTCCCATGGAGGTTCGTAGCTTTCTGGGCTTAGCAGGTTATTACAGGAGGTTTGTTGAAGGTTTCTCTTCTATATCTGCACCACTCACAAAGTTAACCCAGAAATCAGCTAAGTTTCAATGGACAGATGCTTGCGAACATAGTTTCCAAGAGCTAAAAGATAGATTGACTTCTGCACCAGTCCTGACACTTCCCAAGGGATTGGAAGGTTATGTTGTTTATTGCGATGCTTCAGGCGTTGGGCTAGGCTGTGTATTGATGCAACATGGCAAGGTGATTGCATTTGCTTCAAGGCAATTACGAAAACATGAAAAGAATTATCCAACCCATGATCTTGAATTGGCTGCAGTGATTCATGCACTCAAGATATGGAGACATTATTTATATGGTGTTCATGTAGATGTTTACACAGATCATAAAAGCCTACAGTATATCTTCAAGCAAAAGGAGTTGAATTTGCGGCAACGACGATGGTTGGAATTGTTAAAAGATTATGATGTTGATATTCTGTATCACCCCGGAAAGGCAAATGTTGTAGCTGACGCTCTTAACCGCAGATCTATGGGAAGTTTATGCGATGTACAACCAGAGAAAAGAGAAATGACTTGTGAGCTCCAGCAGTTAGCTAGCCTAGGAGTTCGAGTAGTGGACTCAGGTAGCAGGGGGACTACCATTCAAAATTCAGCAGCCTCGTCGCTAGTGGTGGAAGTGAAAGAACGACAATACGAAGATTCCATGCTAAAGCATTACAGAGATACGCTCCCTCATAAAGAGGAGTCATCATTTGAGATTACAGGAGACGGAGTTCTCCGATGTCGAGGCAGATTATGTGTTCCTAATGTGGCAGGTCTACACCACCAAATATTGAGAGAAGCTCATTGTTCCCGTTATTCTATCCACCCCGGGGCAACGAAAATGTATAATGATCTTAAATCCATGTATTGGTGGAATGGGATGAAGAAAGATATAGCGGAATTCGTAGCTCAATGTCCAAATTGTCAACAAGTGAAAATCGAGCACCAAAAGCCGGGCGGATTGTTGCAAGCTATAGAAATCCCAACTTGGAAGTGGAAGTAATTAACATGGACTTTATTACAGGCTTACCCCATTCTCGACGTAAGTATGATTCTATATGGGTGATTGTGGATAGACTCACTAAGTCAACTCATTTCTTACCCGGTCGGAACGACGTATGTAGCGAAGATTATGCAAAGCTCTATGTTAAAGAGATAGTGCGACTACATGGTGTTCCGGTATCTATTATCTCCGATAGAGGTACTCGGTTCTGACTAATTTACGGAAGTCCTTCCAAGAGGGTAGGGACTCATGTGAGCCTTAGCACGGCATTCCATCCACAGACTGATGGACAAGCTAAACGTACCATTCAGACTCTTGAGGATATGTTACGGGCCTGTATGTTAGATTTTGGAGGAAATTGGGATGATCATTTGCCACTCATTGAATTTGCTTACAATAATAGTTATCATTCTAGCATTCAAATGGCACCGTATGAAGCTTTATATGGGCGAAAGTGTAGATCCCCAATTGGGTGGTTTGAAACAGGAGAGGCTAAACTGATAGGGCCAGACTTGGTCCAACAAGCCATGGAGAAAGTCAAGCTCATACAAGATCAGTTGTTAGCAGCCCAAAGTCGTCAAAAGTCCTATGCGGATAATCGTCGAAGGGACTTAGAGTTTCAAGTTAAAGAATGGGTATTCTTGAAAGTGTCGCCAATGAAGGGCTTCATGAGATTTGGCAAAAAGGGGAAGCTTAGTCCCCGGTACATTGGGCCTTACGAAATTGTGCGCAAGGTAGGCAAAATGGCTTACGAATTAGATTTACCTCATGCTTCGTAAATGTGTTGGAGATCCTACAAGGATCGTCCCAGTAAATGATGTTTTAGTGACAGAAAAGTTAGCTTATGATGAAAAACCCATTGCCATATTAGATAGGCAAGTACGGAGGCTTAGAAATAAAGAAGTAGCCTCAGTTAAGATCTTGTGGAGAAATAATAATCGAGAAGAAATGACATGGGAAGCGGAAGGAATCATGAAATCCAAACATCCGCATGTTATATCCCGCATTTTTGCACATTATGATAGGTTGGAGACAAAACCATTCCGGGATACAATGTCGAGACTTTTGACCTTCGATTTCGTTTTGAGACACAAGTTGTTCATGAATTTGTTGGCATGGAATATTTAGGAAAATTTGGGACCAAAAGTGAAATATTTGGAAGTTAGTAATTCATGAAAATTGGCCATGTTGGCCATGTGGCTTGAATTGGTCCACACACTTTGTGGACAATTTTAATTGGTCCAACACATGTGTGTGGGCCATGGACACTTGTATGACTTATATTAGTATGCAAAAGATGACTAATAAGTCATCTTCTTATCACTTTACACTTAGAAAAAAATAGAAGTTGAAGAACCCCATTAAGGGAGCTCTCGGCCAAGGAGAAAAAGAAAAAAAAAAAACCAACTTCAATTCTAGCCACTCCAAAAATATTTTGTTGATGCAAATCCACTATTTTGAGGTCCCTAAGTAGCGTGGAAGTGTTGTTTGGGTCATCCAACCATCCGTTTTGTAGATCGCTAACCCTAGCCTAGTGGTGGAGTTGAAGAAGAAAGGTGAGATTTAATTGTGTTTTATGTGTTATAAATGTTGTATGCATGTTGTAGTATGTTAAAATGGAGGAAATTCATGAACTATGACATGTTGGAGTTGAGGTTGTATATGTAGTATATGGCCGTGTAAGTGTGTGTGTGTTGTGTTGTGTCGAAGCAATGAATTAAAGCCTAGTTAGCATGTTTTGAGTGTTGTGATGTGATGAGATGAATGAAAATCATGAAGTTGGCATATGTAGTGTTGGCTGAGTATGGCTTGTGAAGTGTAGCAAAGAATGAATAAACTCTATTTGGAATTTTGATTGTAGTCGTCGTGAATTTTATGTTGACGATAAGAGTTTAATGACTCAAGATTGATATTGGGATATCTATGGGCTGAATTGGAGAATTATGTGCATTTAATGTGAATTTTATGTTTATGAGAATGATGTTGCTAGAATGTGAATTGTTGGTACAAATCATGATTCGGAAGCTAGAAATGTGTTATGGATGTTGTTCTCGGGTTTGGGACTGTTTCGGGTAAATCGGAGCATTTGTTGGATTGTTGGAAATATTGTATGAATTACTTATAATGTCTTTGAATATTGTTGGTATGGGTTCGGGTTAGTATTTGAATGTATAGGCATTAATGTTGGCTTGAATGTAAGCCGTTGAATTGAAAGTATTGAATGTCGTCGAATGACATAAAAGAGAGTTATTAATGCTATATTGCCTTTCGGATTGGTTATTGATGTTGCTAGGTTGGTTGTTGATGTTGTTGTTGTTGATTTGGCCGAGTTAAATTCTCGGGGTTGGTCTATTTACGGGAAATGCTGCCCAAATTTCTGTAGAATTAAGGGCTAAATTGGAATTAAATGCCCAAAAAGTCTTTAGCTAATGTTTGGCATATTATGACTTGTTTGTAGACCTTGGAGAGCCCGAGGCATAGGTTGGCTTTTAGCTTGAGTTTGAAGTAACTTTGATAGCGTTGAGGTATGTAAAGTTTACCTTCCTTCTTTTGGCATGTCTTAGATATGGCTAAGTTACGATACGTTATGAGCTTCGGGGGTAATTCTATTCTCAAAAATTCGAGTACGTTGATGTGTCGTATTTGCTTTTGATGTTGGCATCCTTATGTGGACAAGTTATGGTTTATATGTCTTTGTATGTTTGATTTTCAAAAGTTGCATAAAAGTTGGGTTTTCTTTCTTAAAAGAGTTTCGTTCCTAAACGATTCCGAAAACTACGAACGTCCGTAACTTTCACAGACAGAACCGGATGGCTTTGATATGCTCGTAAATGATTCTATGACGTATAATAACTATGATTTTCATGGGCGGGCCCGACTGGAGTCGACACCCCTCCGTGGGCCCCGCGACTTTCCTTATGTACTTTGACGATTTTTGAAAGGATATGATATGACTATTATTCCGATTTCAAGTACGATCGAGTTACGTATCTTTCGAGTTTGTAATAATGGTCCGATAACACATGATGACTATGACTTTCGTAGGCTGCAGCCTTTCGAATTGATTGCTCGTCCGTGGGTCCCGCGATCTTCTTCCGTATGATCTTGATGGCTCTTTGAAAAGAACTTAATATGACTACCTTTCGACCCCCGAGTATGATTATATAGTTGTCTGTTGAGTCTGAAATAATGGTTCGTATACCTATGATTCCGATACGTGACTATTGATTCTGAAGTTCGGTCTGATATGTTCTCGAGTGATATTCGGAGGAAATTTGATTTGGTTATTGTCTTGGTTTGGAAATAATAATTCGCTTTGGTTATTCTATTGGGTTTGTAATAATGATTTGTATGCCGGTATGTGATATTGCATTTGGGTATTTGGCCTTGCGTATGTTCAATGATATTGCTTGTTGGTATTTATTTAGCGGTATGTTTCGTGATATTTCCGCTAGGTATTTGACCGCGGTATGTTATGTGATGTGATATCGCCGTTGTGATTTTGACCGCGGTATGTGGTGTGACACCGAGTCCTATGCACAATTTGTTTTTCTTGAGAAACAAAAAATAATATAATAAATAAACATTTTGGTATTTTTGGATATGTATCTACTTTACGTACTTCCGTTTCGATTATGACTCGCATTTGATTCTGTATTTTTTTGTCTCGCGTTTTGCATACTCGGTACACATTCCGTCGACCCCTTTCTTCTGGAAATTTGCGTCTCATGCCCGGGCAGTCTGCATTTTTGGTGATCCACCGGCGTAAGATTTCCATTCCGTCGTTCGAGTGCTCTCTTTGTTCGGAGCCAATATTTTGGGTATATACTCTCCCGATGTATATGATTATGTTTATTCGGGGTACGGCGGGGCCTGTCCCGTCATCGATTCCGTTGTTCGTATTAGAGGTCGTAGACATAGATGTGGGTTATGTACGGTTTTTGTTCGGATGCGTCGAGCAAGTTGTGTTTGGGCGGCCCGTCGCGTGGCGCCTTATCGGCCGCGTGTATGTATGCTTTGATATGTTATGTATATTATGATAGCCTTGCCGGCTTATGTGCAGTATATTGGTTTATATGCGTCAGTTTGGAGCCACGTTTGATTTTTATAAATGTATGAGTCGGTTGTATGCCGAATCTGGTTAACAAGGGCATATGGGTGCCCAGCTCGGGCACTAGTCACGGCCTACGGGGTTGGGTCGTGATAGAAGTGGTATCAGAGCGGTTCGTCCTCGGAATGTCTACAGACCGTGTCTAGTAGAGTCTTGTTTATCGGTGTGTTGTGCACCACATCTATAAACAGGAGGCTACAGGACATTTAGGGTGTTATCTTTCCTTCTGATCTTAGATCGTGCGATAGAGCTGTGTTATCAGGATGACCCTTCTCTGATGAAGTGTTATGATTTCAGCGATGCCTCCGAGGAAGGCCACACAGTGCCCGGAAGAAGCAGTACAAGCTTGGTAACGAGACCGGCGGGCCGGATGGCTACTAGGGCTCGTGCCCGGCTGAGCCGAGATTGTGCCTCCGATGGCTAGTTACGCTACTGCCCGTGTCGAGAGGGATTTGGAGCGGCCACGGCGGCGGGGACAAGGGCGGCTCCCGCCGGCCGGGGTTCGAGTACACGCACCTCCGGCTCCCCGGCCCGGGGGCGGAGGATGGGACCGATGAGAGGGCGGTCCGGTTATTGACTCGATTGGTAGCGGGCGGGTTCACGAACGGGAGTAGGGGATGATCGTGTAGACAGCGCGATAGTCGGAAGGCTCGTGATTTTACGCTTTGTGGCCCTTTGAGTTTTCGGGTCAAAGCCGCAGAGGACCCTCGGGGAGTTCATCGGCGGTCTGATGTGCGCGCGATTGATCGGTGCTTCCGAGACGAGTCGGTTGAGATGGCATCCTATCGGTTGCACGATGTAGCGGCTAATTGGTATGAGTCTTGGATCTTGTCTAGGCGAGGTGCCCCCGGCCGTATGGAGCGAGTTTACTGAGAGGCCTTGCGGCCCCGTTTTTACACCTCCGGAGAGATGGCGGGCCGGGGGTAGGACAATTCTGTGTTGAGACGGAGAGAAGCGAGCGTCGGGGAATATAGCACGGGTTTGATTCGGCTGGCAGAATATGCTCCCGCTTATGTGGCCGTCTGGCGGCCCAGGATGCCGGTATGTGATAGGGGCCGGATGACTACTTGGTTGACGGTTGTACGGTGATGGCGGCCCCGGTCGGGGATGGACGTTGCACGGATTCGAGAGCACGTACCCGGGGTATGGAGGAGCGACACGGGGCGTCGGCCGATAGGAGTATGATAGGGGCCAGCCCCGAGGGGGCCCGGATCCGCGGGATCCGAGAGTCTCGGCGGAGAACGGCCTCGGCCCGACGGCGGGCGGATATCCTCCCCGGCCCGGCGCGGTACACACCCACGGCTCCCGGGCGGAGACGGATGGTGCGGGGTATTTAGAGCGAGGGGAGTTCCGGGGGCTTCGGGCTCACGGATGGACGGAGATTCCGGCTAGTGGAGGCCACACCCCTCCCGATGTCCTCAACGCCGGGGGACGCCACTCGGGGAGTGTTTATCGTGCCACGGCGCGCTTGCTTTGTGGCCGGGGGCCACTTTGCGAGGGATTGTCCCTCGAGGCGGTGCGGGGGAGCTTGACTCGGCCCTGCGGGTCGGTTGCGGTTCGTCTTCCCCTTACGTATCTATGCGCCCGATGGGGCGGGGGCATACCGACCCCCCGGGCCGTGGCGGAGGCCGTGGCGGAGCCCCCGTTCGGCGGCCCATCGAACCGCCTATATGCGTTGACTCGTGGACGAGGATCGAGAGGCGCCACCCCGATGCGGAACGGTACTTTAGACTCTTTTGGTTATGCTTTGATTGATGTATGAAGCTCGTTTGTGATAATTGTAAAAAAACTCCCCCAAATGCTTATAAGATCTATAAGGCTAATTTAACATTCGAGGACGAATGTTCTAAAGGAGGAGGATGTTATATCCCGCATTTTTGCACATTATGATAGGTTGGAGACAAAACCATTCCGGGATACAATGTCGAGACTTTTGACCTTCGATTTCGTTTTGAGACACAAGTTGTTCATGAATTTGTTGGCATGGAATATTTAGGAAAATTTGGGAACAAAAGTGAAATATTTGGAAGTTAGTAATTCATGAAAATTGGCCATGTTGGCCATGTGGCTTGAATTGGTCTGCTTTGTGGACAATTTTAATTGGTCCAACACATGTGTGTGGGCCATGAACACTTGTATGACTTATATTAGTATGCAAAAGATGACTAATAAGTCATCTTCTTATCACTTTACACTTAGAAAAAAAAAATAGAATTTGAAGAACCCCGTTAAGGGCTCTCGGCCAAGGAGAAAAAGAAAAAAAAAATCAACTTCAATTCTAGCCACTCCAAAAATATTTTGTTGATGCAAATCCACTATTTTGAGGTCCCTAAGTAGCGTGGAAGTGTTGTTTGGGTCATCCAACCATCCGTTTTGTAGATCGCTAACCCTAGCCTAGTGGTGGAGTTGAAGAAGAAAGGTGAGATTTAATTGTGTTTTATGTGTTATAAATGTTGTATGCATGTTGTAGTATGTTAAAATGGAGGAAATTCATGAAATATGACATGTTGGAGTTGAGGTTGTATATGTAGTATATGGGCCGTGTAAGTGTGTGTGTGTTGTGTTGTGTCGAAGCAATGAATTAAAGCCTAGTTAGCATGTTTTGAGTGTTGTGATGTGATGAGATGAATGAAAATCATGAAGTTGGCATATGTAGTGTTGGCGAGTATGGCTTGTGAAGTGTAGCAAAGAATGAATAAACTCTATTTGGAATTTTGATTGTAGTCGTCGTGAATTTTATGTTGACGATAAGAGTTTAATGACTCGAGATTGATATTGGGATGTCTATGGGCTGAATAGGAGAATTATGTGCATTTAATGTGAATTTTATGTTTATGAGAATGATGTTGCTAGAATGTGAATTGTTGGTACAAATCATGATTCGGAAGCTAGAAATGTGTTATGGATATTGTTCTCGGGTTTGGAATTTGTTTCGGGTAAATCGGAGCATTTGTTGGATTGTTGAAATATTGTATGAATTACTTATAATGTCTTTGAATATTGTTGGTATGGGTTCGGGTTAGTATTTGAATGTATAAGCATTAATGTTGGCTTGAATGTAAGTAGTTGAATTGAAAGTATTGAATGTCGTCGAATGACATAAAAGAAGTTATTAATGCTATATTGCCTTTCGGATTGGTTATTGATGTTGCTAGGTTGGTTGTTGATGTTGTTGTTGTTGATTTGGCCGAGTTAAATTCTCGGGGTTGGTCTATTCTGGGGGAAATCTTGCCCAATTTTCGTAGAATTAAGGGCTAAATTGGAATTAAATGCCCAAAAAGTCTTTAGCTAATGTTTGGCATATTATGACTTGTTTGTAGACCTTGGAGAGCGAGGCATAGGTTGGCTTTAGCTTGAGTTTGAAGTAACTTTGATAGCGTTGAGGTATGTAAAGTTTACCTTCCTTCTTTGGCATGTCTTAGATATGGCTAAGTTATGATACGTTATGAGCTTGGGGTAATTCTATTCTCAAAAATCCGAGTATGTTGATGTGTCGTATTTGCTTTTGATGTTGACATCCTTATGTGGACAAGTTATGGTTTATATGTCTTTGTATGTTTGATTTTCAAAAGTTGCATAAAGTTGGGTTTTCTTTCTTAAAGAGTTTCGTTCTAAACGATTCGAAAACTACGAACGTCGTAACTTTCACGGACGAACCGGATGGCTTTGATATGCTCGTAAATGATTCTATGACGTATAATAACTATGATTTTCATGGGCGGGCCGACTTGGAGTCGACACCCTCCGTGGGCCCCGCGACTTTCCTTATGTACTTTGACGATTTTTGAAAGGATATGATATGACTATTATTCGATTTCAAGTACGATCGGAGTTACGTATCTTTTGACTTTGTAATAATGGTCCGATAACACGTGATGACTATGACTTTCGTAGGCGGGCCATAGGTTGACGGCTTCGTCAAAGTGGGTCCCATGATCTTCTTTTGTATGATCTTGATGGCTCTTTGAAAAGAACTTAATATGACTACCTTCGACCCAGTATGATTATATAGTTGTACGGTTGAGTCGAAATAATGGTTCGTATACCTATGATTCCGATAAGTGACTATGGATTACGAAGTTCGGTCGATATGTTCGAGTGATATTCGGAGGAAATTTGATTTGGTTATTGTCTTGGTTTGGAAATAATAATTCGCTTTGGTTATTCTATTGGGTTTGTAATAATGATTTGTATCTTGGGGTATGTGATATTGCATTTGGGTATTTAGCGCGGTATGTTATGTGATATTGCGCCGGGTATTTGGTCGCGGTATGTTCTGCAGTGATATTTCCGTTGGGTATTTGACCGCGGTATGTTATGTGATGTGATATCGGCTGGGATTTTGACCGCGGTATGTGGTGTGACATCGAGTCCTATGCACAATTTGTTTTTTCTTTGAAACAAAAATAATATAATAAATAAACATTTTGGTATTTTTGGATATGTACCTACTTTACGTACTTCCATTTCGATTATGACTCGAGATTTGATTCTTTATTTTTTTTTCGGCTTTGCATACTCGGTACACATTCCGTCGACCCCACTTTCTTCGGGGGCGCGTCTCGTACCCGCGGTGACGATTTTGGTGATCCGCGGCGTCGGATTTCCATTCTATCGTTCGCAGTGCTCCCTTTGTTCCGGAGCCAATATTACGGTATATACTCTCCCGATGTATATGATTATGTTTATTCGAAATGCGGCGCGGGGGCCTGTCCGTCATCCGATTCCGTTGTTACGTATTAGAGGTACGTAGACATAGATGTGGGTTATGTACGGTTTGTTCGGATGCGTCGAAAGCAAGTTGTGTTTGGGCGGCCCATCGTGGTAAGTGACTTTTTTATCGAATTTGCGTGTATGTATGCTTTGATATGTTATGTATATTATGATAGCCTTCTTAAGCTTATATATGTATATTGGTTTATATGCGTCGATTTGGAGCCACGTTTGATTTTTATAAATGTATGAGTCGGTTGTATGCCGAATCTGGTTAACGAGCGCATATGGGTGCCCAGCTCGGGCACTAGTCACGGCCTACGGGGTTGGGTCGTGACACCGCACTTATTTCAGCCCCCGGAAAAGGGCCAAGATGAGACGTTAAGATCATAAGGTATGTATGTTTTCCTTTTATGCATTTGGGTCGTGTGTGGCCAAATTATATTGCTATTATGTTGTGGCCCTGTGAGGCATTGATATTATGGGTTGTTATGACAGGATGGTAGTACCATATTATAGGGGAAACTCTGGCGAAATTTTCGTAGAATCCCCGAGTGCTTAACATTCGAGGACAAATGTTCTTAAGGGGGAAAGAATGTTACACCTCGAAAAATTTTCTGTTTTTGCGCAGTGAATAGAATAGCGAAGAGTATGAAGTATATGGTGTTTCGATAAGTAAAAAATAGTATTTGATGACCTTAAGTAAGATTTCAAAAAAACATTCGATGTTAGACGAGAAAGATTGCCAAGAGAAGGCAAGGCTTACGGTAAGTATCGGAAAGAATTTATGAGTAACGAGTTAATGGTGACTTAAAGACATTTTGGAGAAGAGTTATAACGTCCCTTAGATTGGTATTGAGGTGTTAGACCAGTACCAAGAAGGTCCCATAAGGATTGGAGATCAAACGAGTCGACGAGAGCAAGTTCGGAACCACTGGACATTATATGGCCAGACATACTGGCCGTATAAAATATACGGACCGTATGTCCAGCCGTAGGTTCAGCCCAGAATGGCATACCTCACTGGACCAAACATACGGTCCAGACATCGACCAGATGAAAAATATACGGACCGTATGTTGGTCCGTATGTTCTGGTCAGGGACAGATTTGTGTATTTAATAAGGGATCAAGTTTCATTTATTTCATTTCACCTTTCACTCCCCTTCTCTCTAAAACATCTCTCATTTCTCCCTTTGAAGATTTCAAGAGAAATTAGTGTTCAACTTCATCAAACCAAGTGAATCAAGTATAAGAACCCATTAAAGTTCATCCAAAGCAAGAAATCCAAGTGAAGGAAAAACTAGGGTTTTGCTCAAGTGAGGTATTTGCACCCGAGGTTCATTCCTACACCTTCTAAGGTAATTTTTATGATGTTTTCATGTTGTTTAAAGTATTTGGAAGCTG